>NW_023425560.1:1434081-1591581 GCF_014108245.1 Pipistrellus kuhlii | reverse complement strand
AGACATGCTCCCAAGTCCATCAGGTAAACCAGAGAAGCCACAGCGCCTCCAAAGGAGCAGGGCGGGTGCTGGCCATAGCCAGGGGGTCTGTGTTTGGGGTGGTCTGTGTCAGGGTGTCCTGTGGTTTGGGGGGTCTGTGTTTGGGGTGGCCTGTGTTTGAGGGGGCCTGTATTTAGGGGGGCCTGTGGTTTGGGGGGGCTGTGTTTGGGGGGCCTGTATTCAGGGGGGCCTGTATTTAGGGGGGCCTGTGGTTTGGGGGCCTGTGTTTGGGGGGCCTGCATTCAGGGGGGCCTGTGTTCCAGGGTGCTGGCTACAACGGATGGACGAGCGGAAGGCAGAACGCACAGAACCTGGACCTGAACCGCAACTTCCCGGACCTCACCTCCGAGTTCTACCGCCTGGTGTCCGCCCGCGGCACGCGCACCGACCACCTGGCCATCCCGCCGCACTACTGGTGGGGGAAGGTAGGGGCCGCCCGCCGGCCAGGTGACACCCGGGGGCGGGGCTCAGTGACCCAGGACCTCAGGGCGGTGCCTGCCAGACAGGGGGCCTGGGGGGGACAGCCTGGCCCTGGGGGTCAGCTCCTCGCTGGGCCTGCGTGGGGAGCACAGAGCGGGCGGGTACAGGGCGGGTGCAGGGCAGGCGCAGGGCAGGCGCAGGGCAGGCCGGGGGCTGCTTGGAGGGGTGGCCGCCCCATGCGGGCAGCAGAGTGTCTTGTCTGAGCCCCCCCACAGGTGGCCCCCGAGACGAAGGCCGTCATGAAGTGGATGCGGACCGCGCCCTTCGTGCTCTCGGCCAGCCTGCACGGGGGCGACCTGGTGGTGTCCTACCCCTTCGACTTCTCCCGGCCCCCCCACGAGGAGAAGATGTTCTCCCCCACGCCCGACGAGAAGGTGCGGGGGCCGGGCGGGGGGGCGCGCGGGGGGGGGGGGGCGCAGGGGGAGCTGTGCGGGGGGGCGCAGGGGGAGCTGCGCCGGGGGCGCAGGGGGAGCTGCGCGGGGGGCGCAGGGGGAGCTGTGCGGGGCGCGGGGCGGGTGGGCGCGCGGGGGGCGCAGGGGGAGCTGTGCGGGGGGCGCAGGGGGAGCTGTGCGGGGCGCCGGGCGGGTGGGCGCGCGGGGGGCGCAAGGGGAGCTGCGCGGGGGGCGCAGGGGGAGCTGCGCGGGGGGCGCAGGGGGAGCTGTGCGGGGGGCGCAGGGGGAGCTGTGCGGGGCGCCGGGCGGGTGGGCGCGCGGGGGGCGCAGGGGGAGCTGTGCCGGGGACGCAGGGGGAGCTGTGCGGGGCGCCGGGCGGGTGGGCGCACGGGGGGCGCAGGGGGAGCTGCGCCGGGGGCGCAGGGGGAGCTGTGCGGGGGGCGCAGGGGGAGCTGTGCGGGGCGCCGGGCGGGTGGGCGCACGGGGGCGCAGGGGGAGCTGCGCCGGGGGCGCGGGGGGAGCTGTGCGGGGGACGCAGGGGGAGCTGTGCGGGGGACGCAGGGGGAGCTGTGCGGGGGGCGCAGGGGGAGCTGTGCGGGGGGCGCAGGGGGAGCTGTGCAGGGGGCGCAGGGGGAGCTGTGCGGGGCGCCGGGCGGGTGGGCGCACGGGGGGCGCAGGGGGAGCTGCGCCGGGGGCGCAGGGGGAGCTGTGCGGGGGGCGCAGGGGGAGCTGTGCGGGGCGCCGGGCGGGTGGGCGCGCGGGGGGCGCAGGGAAGCTCTCAGGGCGAGGCCTGGGGGCGGCCAGTGTGGGCTGTTCTGAGCCCAGAGTCCCGGATCCGAGGAGCCTTCCCAGTCCTGCCCCACACCCGCTCCGGGGAGCCTTCCGGCCCAGCGGACACAGCCCCCGCTTTGTCAGTGCCCGGGCCGGAGCCCCTGGTGGGCCCTGTGGCCACTGAACACCCCCCCACACCCCAAGGCCCTGGTGTGTCCTGTCCACGGAGGGCAGTTCCGGCAGCCGCCAGCAGAGGGCAGTGCTGCCACACTCATGACACCGCCTGTGGGCCTTTGGGTGGAAGGATGGGGAGGAATTGGGGCACCAGCATCTCCCGGCCTCTCTGCCCTCACTGGTCCTCCCACAGCGGGTGGGCGGGCCTGTGAGATTGACAGCCCCCCATCCCCCGCCCCCTATCTGGGTGCCTTCCCGGCCTGGCACTGGGCTCACAGGCCGGTCTGGGAAGGGGTGGGAGTGGTCCCTCCCTGTTCGGTGGCTGAACATCTGCGTCGAGGGGGAGGGGCGGGGGAGGCGCTGCCCTCACCCCTGACACCTGCTGCCCACGCGGACCCGCCCCCGGAGCAGCGCCGCCCAGCCCGCAGGGCTGCCAGCTCTGTGCTGTGCCATTAAGTGCCGGGTGGGGGCGGGCTCCTGGGGCCCTGGCCTTGGCTCCCCTGGGCTGTCGGAGCTCAGGGCCAACGCCCGGGGAGCCTGGTCCCTGGGCGGCGGGCGGCCTGGGCTCTGGGCACGGTCTCTCGGCCTCAGAGGTCCCCGGGGCCTTCACCTCCGGAGCCGCAGAGCCAGAACAGAGCGTCCTCCCTCCCGCCAGCATCCGCTCTCAGCCCTGCAGCCCACGGTGGCCTCAGGGAAGCAGGTCCCAGGAGAGGCGCTGGGGGGCAGGGGCGCTGATGAGAGGCTGGCCAGCGTGTCCCAAGTCACCCTCAGACTTCATGGCACCTGTGGGCCAGGGCCAGGGCTCAGGGCAGCGTGCGAGGCCCCCAGGCCGGCCCCATCTCTCCGCCGGCCCCACCTGCTCCCAGGAAGGCCTGCCCACCACCCCCTCGGCCCCGCCCACGCAGGAGGAGCTGGCTCTGCAGGGCCGGGGCAGGGCGGAGGGCGGGCCGGCTGCCTTCCCACGGCCCGGCCGGTCCTCTCACTGACCTGCCTGCCAGGCCTCCTGCGGCCGGAGCGCGAGACTTCCTCCCGGTGCCCGGCCCAGGCCCGCCCACTGCCTGGCGTGCAGGGGCTCCGAGAGGCGGGTGCCTCCACGGTGCCCTGAGCTGGGCCGTCCACCCCCGGGCCTCGCACACGCTGTGCCCCCGGCGAGGACAGCTCCCTGTCTTACTGCGCTGCCGGGGTCCGGGGTCCGTGTGGAGGCCCCTCCGTCTCCGGGCTCCGGGGTCCTACAGAGCACCGCCTCTGGTGGTGTCCTACCCCACCTACCCCAGAGGGCCTTGGGGAACCTCTTCTCGGGCTCCTCTCCAGATGTTCAAGCTGCTGGCCAGAGCCTATGCGGACGCCCACCCCATGATGATGGACAAGTCAGAGAACAGGTGTGGGGGCAACTTCCTGAAGAGGGGCAGCATCATCAACGGGGCCGACTGGTACAGCTTCACCGGAGGTGGGCCCTCGGGCAAGGGCGGGGCGGGGCCTGGGAGAGTGGGCGGGGATGAGGGGGAGGGGCCTAGGAAGGTGGGCGGGGAGGGGGAGGGGCCAGGGAGGGTGGGTGGGGCGAAGGGAATGGCTGAGAGGGGCGGGGTGAAGGGGAGGAGCCTGAGAGGGTGGGCGGGGAAGTGGGAGGGGCCTTGGGTGGGTGAGGTGAAGGGGAGGGGCCTGAGAGGGTGGGCGGGGCTTAGGGAGGGGCTTGGCTGGGGCGAAGCTGGTGCCCTGGCCTCAGCTTTTCTGGAGCCGCACTCCGGTCCCCTGCTGGGGAGACCCCGCTCAGGGGAGGGAGTCCTGGTTGCTGGCGGCAGACCTGGGCCCCGCTGCCTTCCTGGTTGGAGCAGGTCTATCCCATGGCCCGCGGGGGCGCCTGGTGCTGACCTCGGAGGTCAGCAGGCTGCCGATGGGACAGGGTCCCCGGGAGGCGAGTTTGGGGAGCAGCGCAGGCTGGCCGCGCTGTCGGTGCCCGTTTACAGGAATCCACTCACACTCCACAACTCAGCCTGAGCTGGGAGTCTGCACTGTTTGCTTAAGCTGCGGAGGACTGGGCGCAGAGCAATGCGGGGTGCACTCCCCCACACACTGCGCCATGGGGGACCCCGCGGGGCTGGGCCACGGCCTCTGCGCTCTGCCTGCCACCTCTGCTCCGCCCCCACCCTTGCTGCAGGTGCCACTGGCCGATGAGGTGGCAGAGCTGGGGCACATCGCAAGCCTGTCCCCCTCCTGCGTGGGCAGGGCGCTCCCCCTGCTCCCTCCCCCTGCTCCCCACCGCGTGGCCTCCCTCCCCCTGCTCCCCACCGCGTGGCCTCCCTCCTGGCAGAGCAGCCCGGCTCCCCCCCACCCCCAGATTCTGATCTCAGTCAGGACCTTGTCTTTGGGGCCTCCCAGGGGAAGTGTGGGGCGGGGTGGGGGGGGCGTGGGCTGTGTGGCTGCACTGCGGGCTGGGATGCTAAGCCCCTGGCACGGCACTGGCACGGGGCTCCCAGGAGGCCCTGCTCCGGGCACGGGGCTGCCGCCAGGGCCTGGCCTCTGCCAATCTGCTGGCTGTCCGCCGGGAGCGGCGTCCCCTGGATGGAGCTGACAGGCAGGTGGTAGACGTCGCCGTCCCGGGCCCGGCCCCAGGGGCTCGGCCACGTGCCGGTTCTGCCGTGGAGGCCGGTCCCTCCCCCACGTGGGCAGCGCCCCCGCCCGCCCTGTGGGCCGGCGCCCGGCCTCGGCTGCCCGGGACACGGCGCCCACGTGGCGCTCACGGCTGTGCCGCCGCCACAGGCATGTCCGACTTCAACTACCTGCACAGCAACTGCTTCGAGGTGACGGTGGAGCTGGGCTGTGTGAAGTTCCCGCCCGCGGAGGCGCTGTACGGGCTGTGGCAGCACAACAAGGAGCCGCTGCTGCGCTTCGTGGAGATGGTGAGCGGCTGGCTCCACGGGGGCCGGGGCGGGGGGCCGGGGGCCGGGGGCCGGGGGGGCCGGGGGCCGGGGGCCGGGGGCCGGGGGCCGGGGGCCGGGGGCCGGGGGCTGGGGGCCGGGGGCCGGGGCCGGGGGGCCGGGGGCCGGGGGCCGGGGGCTGGGGGGCCGGGGAGCCGGGGCCGGGGGGCCGGGGGCCGGGGGGCCGGGGAGCCGGGGCCGGGGGGCCGGGGGCCGGGGGGCCGGGGCCGGGGGCCAGGGGCCTGGCTCCACCGGGGGCCGGGGGCTGGGGGCCGGGGACTGGGGGCCGGGGGCCGGGGGCTGGGGGCCGGGGGCCGGGGGCTGGGGGCCGGGGACTGGGGGCCGGGGGCCGGGGGCCGGGGGCCAGGGGCCAGGGGCCAGGGGCCTGGGGCTTGGGGCACTGGGGGCCTGGGGCCGGGGGCCGGGGGTCGGGGGGCCAGGGGCCTGGGGGCTGGGGCTGGGTGCAGGTGCAGGGGTTGGGGGCAGGGGTAGGGGTGGCTCCTCTGCCTGGTCCGGACCCACTGACGGGCTCCACACCACGGGTGCAGCCGTGTTTCACCTGTTTGCTAATTAACCGCCCGGTTCATACTGGCCTCCGCCCAGAGGTGTGCCTTTGTGTGTGTGTGTGTGGGGGGGGGGGTAGAGTCCCCGTGTAGAGGGCCAGGAAGGTCCGGTCCCGGGGCCCTATAACCAGGGCCCTATATGGCCCTCGAAGCCCTTAGGTCTGGCCCTGCGAGGCCCTGGGGTGAGCTAGTTACGTGCTGACCACATATGGCGGCTGACGTTAAGTGGTGATGTTGTGTGGCCCTAAAGATGCTCTAAACGCCACCTGGCCCCCCCGGCAGGAAAAGGCTCCCCACCCCCACAGCCAGGCGCTCAGCCTACGGGGCACCGTGAGCTCGGAGGAGCCAGGGGCCTGGGCAGCCCATGGCAAACACCTGACCAGCCCACAGGCCGGGGGCTGCCTGGAGGCGGGCCTGGCCTGTGTCTGAAGGAGCAGGGGAAGGTGACGGGACAAGGAGAGCTGGGGCAGGGCCGGGGTCAGTGAGGGGCCGATGGCTCTGGAAGCAGGGACTGTGGCCCAGGGCCTAGGGCACGCCGCCCTCTGACGAGGGGGAGGGACCTGTCACCATGGGGCTGCGGTCACCCAGGAATAGCTGGGTGGGCCGTGAGTGGGGGCCTGGGGGAGCGTGGCTAAAATAATCCCTCACTTGTCCAGCCAGCGTGGCTCCGTGAGGTCTCGGTTCGATTCCCGGTCAGGGCACAGGCCCGGGTTGCGGGCTCCATCCCCAGTAGAGGCCCAGCGCTCGGCGGCCGTGTGACCGCCGGGAGAGCAGACGGGCCGGGCGTCCACGTCGCCAGCGCTGCCCAGAGCGAGCTCAGGCCCCGGCAGGCGCAGGCGCGGGCAGCGGGCAGCGGGCAGCGGCTCGGGGCAGGGGACGCCGGTCATTAGGCCGAGCTCCTGTTTTACGGCCGGCCTGGCTGCGGGGGCGCCCGCACTCAATCACGGCTGGTTTCATTTTACAGCCGTCTGGGGCAGACGAGCTTATGTAATAAATAACGCGCTGGGCTGGCTCGGAGATGGCCTGGGAAGCAGATGAAGATTTAATAGCCAGCAGAGCCTGCGAGGCCGGGCAGCGCCGGGCGTGGCCGCCCCCGAGGGCGACCCTCAGGAAGGCCGGCAGCCTGAGATAGGCATCAGCCTGTCGGGGCCGTTCGGGCCTCCTGCCCAGTGATCCTGCCCAGGCCCCAGGGGTGGCTCCAGCTGGGGGGGGGGGCTGGGAGGGGAGGGGTGCTCACCACCGCTCCTTCCCTGCCAGAGAGCGCCACATCCCGGCTCCTCCCCCGAGAGCAAGGACCAACAGCCCAGCCAGCGCCAGCTGACCCTGCATGCGGCCCTACTATGTGTCTGGCCGCTGCTGTCGGGCTGCAGGGGGAGGGCAGCCAGTGGCATTCCGTGAGGTTGGGGCTGGGAGAGTGAAGCCCAGGACTGTGGACCCCCGGGGCGGCCCCTGCGGTGGCCAGTCAGGGAGGGCTTCCTGGAGGAGGAGGCCTATGTGCCCTGCCTGGAAGGGGAGAGGAGCTGCCAGGAGAGGGAGCTGAGCGGTGAGGGGCCGGTCTGTGGCCGGGACATACACACACACACACACACACACACACACACACACGTCGGCCTCCTGGGAGACCAGCCTCACGGCGTGGTTTCCTCTCCCACCCCATGGTCCCGGCCAGGAGGGGGTGGTGCCAGCCCGTGGCCCCGTGATTTCAGCGACAGAGCAGGTGCCTTATTGTTCCGGCCACTGTCTTCCCAGGAGACGCGCTGGCAGGAAGGGCGGTTCTGGGAGGGGCCTTGCCCCAGCCTCCTGCCATCCCAGGACGGCCGTGGGCGTGCTCAGGCCTGTGCACAGCGGGAGGCAGGCCCGTGCCCCACCCTGGGCGGTCCGTATTGCTCCCTGCAGCCACGTGGCCCTGCCTTCCAGGTGGCAGGTACTTGCCCAAGGTCACAGACCAGCGCGCCCAAGGTCAGAGGCTGACACCAGCACCCAAATCCCGGCCCGTGTCCTTCCGGTGCCCGCGTGCCTTTAGGAGCGCAGACCCGCCCGGCCCCGGTGATGGCGGGTCAGCCTGGGCAGAGGGCTCTGCCGGGCCGTTCGCAGACCCCGGCCGGGCCGCCTGCCCACAGATGGGCCCAGGTCGCCCTCACTTCTCAGACGCGGACCCCGAGGCCCAGAGAGGGGAGCGGCTGGCTCAAGCGGGCAGCATGAGGGGTGGCCGAGCCCACTGAGACCCCAGGCTCCGGGGAGAGACGGGGCCCGGCTGGGCGGCCACACCCACCCTCCCCTCCGCCCGGCAGGCGCACCGGGGCATCAAAGGGGTGGTGATGGACAAGTTCGGCAAGCCGGTCAAGAACGCCCGCATTTCGGTCAAAGGGATTCGCCATGACATCACCGCAGGTGAGCGCCCGCGTCCTGGCCCCGGCTCCCGGGAGCTCCGGGGCCCCGCACCTCGTGGTTGGCAAACTGTGGCTCTCGAGCCACACCCGGCTCTTTGGCCCCTTGAGCCAGCTCAGGAGTACCCTAATTAAATTAATAGCAATGTACCTTCCTATATGGTTTAAGTTTTAAAAATTTGGCTCTCAGAAGAAATTTCAGTCATTGTCCTATTGCTATTTGGCTCTGTGGACTAATGAGTTTGCTGACCACTGGCCGGGCGGTGAGGGTGCGCCCGCATGCTCTCCGCCGGCTGTGTCTCCTGGACATCCGGCCCGGGGACACGCCCAGGCCCGGCGCTCCCTGCTCCTGGAGAAACGGCTGCGGGAAGCCGCCTCTCACGGCCCACGGGGCGAGGCCTCCAGCCAGGGGCCTGCGCTCCGGTCCCAGAGCTCACGTCCCCCTGACACTGGCCGTCCAGGGTGGGCTCCGTGTCCCGGGTTCCACAGCGGAGTGGGGATCGGTGATGCCCTGGGCCGTGTCACCTGGTCCAGAGGAGGGAGCCAGGGGAACGGTGGGGTGTGGGGACAGAGGCGGGGATGGTCCGGGAAGGCGTCAGAGAGGAGGTGGTGCCTCGGCAGGGTTTTGAGGGATGAATAGGAGCCTGATAGAGGGAGGGGGTGGGAGGAACATCCCAGGTGGTCACCGAGGCCAGGGTAAACGGGGGTCTCTCTGGACTCCAGGCCACCCCCCACGGACCCCCATCCCCACACCCCCCTCAGGGGGCCTCTGAGCCCAGGCCTGAGTCCATCTCCTCCTCTTGGCCGCCAGCCCCGGACGGCGATTACTGGCGGCTGCTGCCCCCGGGGACCCACATCGTCATCGCCCAGGCCCCGGGCTACGCCAAGGTCATCAAGAGGGTCACCATCCCCGCCCGGCTGCGGAGGGCCGGCCGCGTGGACTTCATCCTGCAGCCCCTGGGGACCGGGCCCACGAAGGTCCTGCAGGGGCCTCGGCGGGGCAGGCCCGGGGCCCGGGACCCACTGGGAGGCGCCGGCCCGCACCGGGCGCCCGAGGAGCCGGGCCAGGAGCCACGGCGGAGGCCGCCCGGGGCCGGCGGCAAGCCCTGGTGGTGGTCCTACTTCACGGCGCTGAGCCAGCACAAGCCTCGCTGGCTGCTCAAGTACTAGGCTGCCGGGCCACCGAGCCCGTCATGGCCACGCCCGGAGCCCGGCTCCCGCTCTGGCTCCTGGCCTCCCGTGGAGAGCCTCAGTCACTTCATTAAAGTCTTCTGTCTCCTGACAAGCCTGCCGAGTGAGGCCCCCTGGTGGCCGCTATCAGGGCTGCCATTCCCACGTCTGTGCGTGGTCCCAAGGCAGGGGCCTCTGCTTTACAGAACGAGCCCACGGCACGGCCACGGCCACGGCCACGCCAGGAGGGGGTGGTGCCGGCCGACAGGAGCCGAGGCTGTGCCCTGCCACAGGGGGCTGTGTGTCTGGGAGGGGGGGGAGGTGGGATGCTGGGGGGGGGAGGTCAGGTGCCTGGCTGAGGGCAGGGGGGCAGCAGGTGGCCCCTCAGGGTCAAGGCCTCAAGGGCAGGAGAACGGGCAAGAACCTAGAGCCCCATCGGTCCTTGAGGGTCGTGATGTGCAAGGACCAGGGAGTCCATGGCCAGAGCCCGTCCGAGCAAAGGACCACGGACTCAGGGCAGAGCCCGGGGAGAGGCGGGCCGCGGGGCCGGGCCGAGGAGACGGGGGAGTTATGGGTTCCCGGGAGCCGTGGCTGCAGCCACGGGAGCCGGCCTGGCTGGCAGGAGGGGCCTGCCTGCCTGGGTTGCAGTGGCTGTGAGCGGCTGTTCCAGTTTCATGTCACACCCAGAACGGGGGCCCGGCCTGCCGGCCGGGGAGGGAAAGTGACCTCGAGGGGCTCCCTCCCAGGCGTGAGGAGGAGAGGAGGTGAGCAGCACCCTGAGCAGCACCCCGAGCGCAGCACAGCGAGGGGAGGGCGAGGGAGCCGGCCGGGGAGGCAGAGCGTGCGGGCCTCGAGCAGTAAAATGCTCCCCCAGGCACGGGGAGACCACGGATCGGGGTTTAGGGACAGGCAGTCAGTGTGTGCTCAGGGAAGCGTGTGGGGGGCCAGGGATAAAGAGGGATTGAAAAGGGGGTGCTGCGGGGGTGCTGGGAGAAAGGCGGGGGTTCAGAGGAGGCGGAGCGGAGGGAAAGGAAGACAAGCTGGAGGATTAAAGAGTTTGTGAATCGATGAAGCAATAACTCTGCTACACGCTAATCAGCTTAGCCGCGCGCTCTATGAAGTTACTGAAGAGACAAGAAGGACGGGGTGAGAGCGGGGTTCTGACAGCACCACTGCTCAGAGCCGCTCCGGAGCCGATAGAGCGGCCATCCCGTGGGAGAAATGGAATCACATCATCCACAAACTCAATTTAATAGCGTGTGCACAAAACATTTCTGACCTCACATTAAAATAATATATATTTTTATTGATTTCAGAGGGGAAGGGAGAGAGATAGAAGCACCAATGATGAGAGAATCGCTGATTGGCTGCCTCCTGCCCGCCCCACACTGGGGATGGAGCCCATAACCCGGGCCTGTGCCCTGACCGGGAATCCAACCGTGGCCTCCTGGTTCCCAGGTCGACGCTCAACCCCTGAGCCATGCCAGCCGGGCCATTATGCATTCTTTCCAAGACCCCTTCAGCATTTCTCAAAATCGATAGTGTGCTTAGCTAAAAAACAAAAACAAAAAACCTTAAGAAAAATTTAAAAGGTTGAAATTTTCTCTAGCCATATTCTTGAAAAATTAGAAATAATAAATTAAATTTTAGCTGGGACCGGTTTGGCTCAATGGATAGAGCGTCGGCTTGGGGACTGAAGGGCCCCGGGTTCGATTCCGGTCAAGGGCATGTACTTTGGTTGTGGGCATATCCCCAGTGGGGGGTGTGCAAGAGGCAGCTGATCGATGACTCTCTCTCATCCATGTTTCTAACTCTCTATCTCTCTCCCTTCCACTCTGTACAAAAATCAATAAAATATATATATTTTTTTAAATTAAATTTTACCCCTCACCCCCCATCCCTTTACCACTTGGAAAATAAACACACCCTTGAATGACGTTTTGTCTCTGAACCAACAGAACCGCGGGTTAACGCGGTGGGAGCCCATTCGAACCCAGGCACTGGGCTGGGCGCCGGGCAGGCAGCGGAACCCAGACTCCACGGTCCCGCTGCCCCACAGTCCCAGGGGTGCCCTCACCCACATGGTCCCCCAAGATTGCCCCCATCACTTTTGCTCACATCCCATTGGTCAAACCCAGTCACATGGTCAGGCCCAGCTCAAGGCATGCTGGGAGTTGTAGTTTTATGGGGGTGGGACTGTGCTGCTGAAAGGAAGGTCTCCTTCTCTGTAAAAGGACGTGAGTTTGGGAGATGTTAGGCCCGCACCGCCCCCTCGGCGTGCACGGGAGTAAACGGGAGACTGGGAGCTCCCTGAGGGCGGTGGGCGGGCAGCCCCCGATGGACGCCAGGAGGCAGGGCCGGGGACGCAGGTGCTGAGAGCCGACATGACCGAGAAGGAATGGACGTGCAGCCGAAAGGAGGGACGTGGTAGAGGAGAAAGAGGACAGTCAGCAAACTACCCACACCAACCGGTTACAGACCCAGAGCCGGCTCTGCGGAAAGAAGCAGACGAAGGAGCAGAGCGCCAGGCCCCATGGAACGGGGAAGAGGCAGAACCAAACCCCAGAGGCGGCTGAGGGAACGGCATGCCACCGCAGCCGCAAAACAGGAGACCTGGCAACAGAGAGGCTTCCTGGGAAAATACGAATCAGACGCATAAAACACACAAATCAGACCGGAGCGGAGGGAGCAGGGGATAGGCGAATGGGTCACGTGCACAGGACTGGCGGCCGCATTGGGAGGGCTGCGGGCGGGGAGGGGGGTTGTGGGGGGCTATGGGTGGGGCACAGGGGTGTTGAGAGGGCTGTGGGCGGGTGGGGGGTGGCTGCTCGAGGAAGGAAAGGCCTAGAACCCCCCCCCCACACCGTGATGAGGACGCACCCTCTGGGCAGTGCTGAGCCAGGAGCCGTGCTCCGAATGGGTCCAGTGGCGAGCTCCATGCCATGTGACTGTCATCTCTGTCCTTAGAGGCAGAGAAGAAGCAGCCGGAGATGACCGAGGGCATCGGGGACAGCATTGGTGGGACGTCTCGCTGAGGGGTAGACAGTTAGGGAGGGGCCCAGGGTGCACCGGGGCTGCTGGGCGCCGCTCGGCACATCCACCTGCTCCCCCACCTCACCTCCCACCCTCCTCGCCCCCCCCGCCCTCCCCTCTGCTAAAAGCCCCCCCGCCCCTCCCGGCCCACCGGGCATCAGACCGTAAAACCTCTCAAATGAGTGAGACAGTCCTGTTCCCGTCCATTTTCACGTCTAAATCTAATCTTTGGAGAACCGACTCCCTCCTAACGCACATGAGATGGGCTTTCATCAATAATAATATACGATCAATTACGGAGAGAATTGATTAGTGCAGAGCCGTGCCCGCCGGGGGCTGATGGCCAGGGAGCGGGGTGAAGTGGTGGCCGCCCTGCCCCGGGTGGTGGGCTGTCTCTGCCTCTCAGCGGGATTGGATTTACACAGTTCCCTAATGGCCGCCCGGACCGGCGGGCACCGCACAGCCAGCCGCGATGCCACGGGTGCGGGGCGGGGCGGGGCGGGGCGGGCGGGCGGGCGGCGCCCTGGCTGCGGGCTCTGTCCAGCTCAGGCCGTCTTTGTCCTCGGGAAGCTGAGCCCATGAATCCCCCGTCGCCCTTCAGTCGGGGGTCGGGCGGGTTCAGCCAGTCTGTCTCCACTGAGACAGCCCAGGGCTTCACCTAGAGGCAGCGCGGCCAGAGGCAGCGGCAGGGTGGACACAGGACGGCCTCTCCCGGGGAGAGTCCCGAGGACAGTGCCAGCCGGGCCCGCCTGGCTCCACGGCCGCCCCGCCTGCAGCCGGCAGAGTGGGCTCTGGAATAAGCCCCCTCGGCCACGTGCCTGGCTGGGGCCCCGGGAACTGTGCCCCTCCAGCCACGTGCCTGGCTGGGGCCCCGGGAACTGTGCCCCTCCAGCCACGTGCCTGGCTGGGACCCCGGGAACTGAGCCCCTCCAGCCACGTGCCTGGCTGGGACCCCGGGAACTGAGCCCCTCCAGCCACCTGCCTGGCTGGGACCCCGGGAACTGTGCCCCTCCAGCCACGTGCCTGGCTGAGACCCTGGGGTCTGGGCCCCCTCGGTGTGTAGCTACTGCGCTGAAGGGAAGCTGGTGGAAGGGCCAGCGTGGCTTCAGGGAAACAACTCCCTCTCTGGTCTTCCTCGTGTCCCGCCCTCCGTGTCCTGCCCTCCGTGTCCCGCCCTCCGTGTCCCGCCCTCCGTGTCCCACACTCTGTATGGGGACTTTGCTGGGTGACGTTTCACCGGCACAGGGCCCTGCTGTCCCCTGAGGGACAGGCGTCCGTCCACCCCCTCTACCCTCCCACCGGTGACTGTGGCCGTGGGTCTGAGCTGTGGCCGGGTTACAGCCGTCCTGCTGGCGGGGTGGCCAGGCCCAGTGCCCGTGTCCTCCTGAGGCCAGGCCAGAGGCGCACAGGAGGGGCAGGAGACAGCCGAGGGCCTGCCCACCCCTGGCTGCACTCCGCCCCGGACTGAGCCGGCTGCTTTCCCTGATTTGAAGGCGCTGGTCTGTGTCCCTGCGCGTCCGGCCACCCCCGAGGCCCTTGCTCTGTGGGAGTCCGGAAGAGCCAGGCCAGGAGCCGGTGCCACGTTGTCCCCTGGGGGAGGTCATCCGGGGAGACGTGGAGGGAGGCCCGGACGCCCTGAGCGCGGTGCCCGGGCAGCGGGCCGTAAGTAATATGTTTGCTCTGCAATTCTCTCCCTCAGCAGAGACACGGGACGTGACAGGCAGGGCGGCCCCTGGGCCCTGCCAGGTCAGAGGACAGGAGGCTGGGCCGAGGGCCGGCTGCCGGGCACAGCCCGGGGGGGGAGGAGGTAGGGAGGGGCGTGACCCCCCTCGGTTGAGCGGCCCAGCACCCCCAGGGCCCCAGCACCCCCAGGCCCCCAGCACCCCAAGGTCCCCAGCACCCCCAGGCCCTCAGCACCCCCAGGTCCCCAGCACCCCCAGGCCCCCAGCACCCCCAGGCCCCCAGCACCCCAGGCCCCCAGCACCCTCAGGCCCTCAGTAACCCCAAGCCCCCAGCACCCCAGGCCCCCAGCACCCTCAGGCCCTCAGTAACCCCAAGCCCCCAGCACCCCAGGCCCCCAGCACCCCCAGGCCCCCAGCACCCTCAGGCCCTCAGTAACCCCAAGCCCCCAGCACCCCCGGCCCCCAGCACCCCCAGGCCCCCAGCACCCCCAGGCCCTCAGCACCCCCAGGCCCCAGCACTCCCAGGCCCCCAGCACCCCCAGGCCCTCAGCACCCCCAGGCCCCAGCACCCCCAGGCCCTCAGCACCCCCAGGCTCCCAGCACGGCCTGGCCCGCAGGCTCTGGGCCTGAGGGAGGCGGAGGCGGGAGGAGGGACCTGTCTGGCTTGTCCGGTGAGCCGTCCCTGTGAGTGACAACAGAGGCTACTCCGCCAGGTCAGCCCGCGTGGCCGAGCTAATGTGCAAGATAAACAGACCCCGGGGGCCGGTCGGCCTCAGAGGCTGCTCCCAGGGGCGGGGTCAGAGCATGCAGCCAGCCGGGCTGGCCAGGGCGCTGCCGGCCGCGCCCGGACGGCAGGGGGGAGGAGGGCGGCGAGCTCCCCGGGAAAGCCGGCGGTTGTCTGCAGCCACTCTCGGCTGCCCGAGCGCATCAGCGTCAGCGAGGCCCCGCGGCCCCGGCCCCACCCGGCTCCATGGTGGTGGAGGGGAGGAGGGGGATGGAGGGGCGGGTGGGGGCCCCGGTGCGGCCCCTGGGGCACCCTGTCGGGGAGCTCACTGCCTCACGGCGCTCAGGCGCCGCTGGTCCTCTGAGACAAGGGGCTTTGCACCGTTCCCCTGCGCACGCCTCCCCCAGGCGCCGGCTCAGCCTCTGGGCTGTCAGCCCTGGGCCCCAGGCCTGCTCCCGGGTCCATGTCGAGGCGGAAGGGGCGGGAGCCGGGGCAGCCAGCGCCTATGCCTGCCCCTCCCCTCCTCTGCCTCCCCCCTCCCCTCCATGGCCTCACTGAGCCCTGCAGGTGCCAGTGTGGTTCTGGAAGGCGATGTCCGCAGTGAGCACTGATGTGGCTGAAAATGGCGTGTGCAGGTTAGGAGACAGCCTGCAGGCAGGCAGATGGGGCAGGCGGCTCGGCGGGCAGGCCGATGGGGGCAGGCGGCTCAGGGGCAGGCTCAGGGCAGCGTCCTTGGCGAGGTGAGGTGCGCTGTGAGGGCCCTGGGCGGTGAGGAGCCTGCCCGCCAGATGGCGCTCACACCCCATGAAACCCGCCCCTTTATCTTTATTTTTTTAATTTATTGTCTTTCAAATATATTTTCTATTGACTTCAGAGAGGAAGGGAGAGAGAGAAACATCAACGATGAGGGAATCATGGGCCGGCTGCCTCTTGCGCGCCCCACACTGGGGATCCAGCCCACACCCCGGGCCTGTGCCCTGAAGGGGGAGTCGAATTGTGACTCCTGGTTCCTAGGTGGATGCTCAGCCCCTGAGCCATGCCGCCGGGCTACCAGTCACGGTTTAAGGCGGGCACGGCAGTGGCTATTCGTGGATTACAGTAACCCGCCATCCACGGCCACGGCCACGGCCACCGAGGACCTTCTGTGGAGCGGAGGGAAACGCCACCGCACCAGCCCCCCTCCCTCCCCTCAGCCCGCCGGCCCCCTGCTCTGGCTCCTCGGATTGGCCTGTTCCGGCCGCGCCACAGACACGGGGTCACGGAATCAGTGGCCAGTGTCTGCGTCTCTCACGTGGCACCGTGTCTGAGGGCAGCACGCCCGAGCCCCCCCTCTTCACAGCCGAGGCGGCGTTGCGGGGAGCAGGCCCACATCCTCGCAACCAGCACGTGGCGGGACCCGGGAGGGTGCTGTTTATGAGCACCGTGGCTACTGGCTGCTGGCTTTTCTAAACACGGAGGACCAACTTGTTAAGTCCCTCTCTCTCTCTCTCTCTCTCTCTCTCACACACACACACACACACACACACACACACACACACACGTGTGCACAGGCACACACGGATGTGGCTGGGGTGGCTGCAGCTAGAGATGGACTGAGCCCAGGGGACCCTTCAGTCACGTTTTCCTCCCCCTCACGTGGGCCTCCACCCCGTCAGTGACGCCGACGGAGTCCTCCGGAGGCCGCTGCCTTCTCACTGTCTGCGCCGCCACTTCCGGGAGCTCCACCCTCGCTGCCCGGGGTGGCAGTGGGCCCCGGCTCTCAGAGCACACGGGCCCGGAGGCTGCGGCCGGGAATTCCGACGGCCGGCTGTCCGCCACGCGGGCTTCCCCAGACAGACGGTGCCAGGTCCCCGAGGGCCGGGACGCACACCGGGCACACGGGACACCCCGGAAGAAACCCGCAACAGCCTGCCCGCCGTGGTCTGGACGGCGGTACCGGGGCCTGTTCTCACGGCGACACACCGCAGCGACGGTCATCGCCAATGGCAGCCTCATCTCAGTGCGGTGAGGCCCGCAGGCCTGGCCGCTGACCGGGAGTAGCCACTTTGGGGCAGTGTGGCCTCCAGTGGTGGGGGGGAGGCGGGGGGCAGCGAGTTACTGTCTGTGTCCCAATAAAGGTCAGTAAGTGACCGGATGGGAGCATCTGGGTGCTGGGAGCGGGGCCTGGGTGCCGTGTCCCTGTGCTTCTCTGTGGTTCCACATTTCATGGAAGAGGCACGGAGGACGTGGGTCCTCGGCAGAGGCGGAGGCGGAGGCGGAGGCAGAGGCGGGGAGGGGAGGCCAGGCCGGCGGGCGGGCGGGCGGGCGAGATGCCGGGCTTCCCTCTCCCTCCGGAGCAGGATCACCAGCCGCCCGCAGTGGCTCCGCGTGGTTCCTGGTATTGATTGGAGAGTCACTCTGTGGCCACAAGCTCCCGGTGGGGTCCGCGCAGGAGCGGGGAGCGGGACGGCCCCCTGGCGGAAGCCGGGCGGGCAGGGTGCGTGGAGAGTGCCGTGGGAGGCGGGCTGGGCTGGGAGCGGGGAGTCCGGGCAGGCCCGGTGCCCTCAGAGCTCCCGGTGACCGTCTCACCCGCGTGCTGGCAGGGAGGGTCTGGCTGGCCCTCACGGCCCCCCCTGTGGGCTGCGTGTCCACACCACGCATGCCTCGCCGGGAAGCGGGGCGCCCTGCGGAGGGGGGTGGCCAGCCCGGGGCCGCAGACGGCGGAGTGGGTCTCAGCGCCCTCCGAGGGCACCCACCTCCACCGGAGCCCCCAGCACCCGCAGAGCCAGCGAGGTCAGAACAGCGGGGGGCCCTCGCCCAGAAGGTGGGGCGGCGCTCGGAGCGTGCAGCCCTCCTGCACCCCACCTGGGCTCCACCTCGGGCCCCAACATGGGGAGTAACCTTCCCAGAGAGGAGCGCCCGGCGGACGGCCAGCACGCCCCCCGCCCTCCTCCCGGACCGGATCAATAGAACAGCCGAGTCTAGACGCATCACCGCCGACGATTAACCAGAGCAGTGAGCGCTGGAGACACTTAAATGGCGATCGGGCCTGACGCACTCGGAGTGCTGAGGATTTATGGGCAACGAGAGCCGCGTCACGGGGACTGGGCCTTCTCTCCCTGCAGGCGGCCGGGCGGGCGGCCGGTCCAGGGAGAGAGATCTCTTTTCCTCCTAGGCCGGCGGGCGTGGTGCCTTTGGTGAATAATGTCACAACGTGAGGTGTCATCACCGCTGTGGCTCCCGCCCTGTGACCACGGCGCCTGACAAGCCCCGCCCTGCCTGCCACCTGTGCAAATGGACCCGCGGCCACAGCACCGAGTGACCCGCCTCCCAGGCAACGTGACCCCCTGGCTCCTCCCAGCGGCCGCCGCGGGGACACACACACACACACACACACACACACACACCTTGGTGGGAGGGAGAGCGGCTTAGCTCACGGTCAGGGCAGGGCCCTCGCCCGCAGACCAGGCTGCTCACCCACGTGGCCCCCACGCCGCCTCCCCGGAGGCCCCTCTCAAGTGCCCCACAACTGCCCACTTGCTCTGAGTGGGATCAATGGCGTCTTAATTGTTGGCTGCGACTCCGGCCCGCCCAGCTCCGCCGCATTAACGAGGGCCCGTAAATCACCAGTGCCCAGACGGCGGGGGCCGGGCTGGGCCTTGAAGACGGGTCTCCGGGCTGCGGCCTGGGCTGCTCGACTCCTCCGCCAGCCTCCGGGGCACTCACTGCTTCCCTATAGGGGAGGCCTCCCGGAGCAGGAGACACGTCCCAGGACACAGCGGTCACCGCCGGGCCGTTTAGTGCCTCAGTCCATGGCCTCGGACTCAGGTCTCCGTGCAGAGGGCCCCGTGCACCCAGGCCTCCCTGCCCCCGGGCCTCCCTGCCCTCATGTTTCCCTGCCCCCAGGCCTCCCTGCCCCCGGGCCTCCCTGCCCTCATGTTTCCCTGCCCCCGGGCCTCCCTGCCCCCGGGCCTCCTGCCCCCGGGCCTCCCTGCCCCCGGGCCTTTCTGCCCCCGGGCCTCCCTGCCCCTGGTTCTCTGTGCAGTGAGTTCCATGCACCAGGGCCCCGTGCACCCAGCCTGCAAGCCTTCCTGAAGTGGGTTCCACCTGATGCACTTCTCACCGCTCCCATGGCCTCAAATTCAAGTGCAAACCACAGCCCCTGTGACGTGGGCCCCTCTGTGAGTGTCTGGGCTCTGCCTGCTCCCCACAGGGCCACGGCCCTCCGTCAGGCACAGCCCCAGCCGCACCTCCAGGATACAGTAGGTGCTCAATAGGCGCTTCCTGTCCACCGAGGTTTCCTCCCTCGAACGTGGAGGGCTGGGATGCTGGGACTCAGGTGTCGCGCAGAGGGACCCATTCAAGCCGGGGCCTCGGGAGCATTCTGCGTGGGAAGTGACAGGAACGTGAAATTACACAGGAATGTGCGTCCTGAGGAAACGTTACACAACTGACCGCCTGCAGCGTCCGATGCAGAAAGAGCACGCGGGAACCGCTGGGTGCAGGATACATGGGCTCCACGTCCTCAGAGCTCAGCGTTCTGCTGAGGGTCTGACCAAGGAGGAGCCGTCACCAGCGCCGGCCAAGCCGACCCCAGACGGAGACGGAGCCTGGAACGGGAGCTGGGACCGCCGTCAGAGAGAGCCAGCACCGCGCAGGCACAGCTGAGCCACAGGAGCAAGCGGCGGAGACCGAGGGGTCCCAGGACGTGGCTCAGGGATGGCACCAGGAGAAGTGAGAAGTCGGGTAAGTTTCCCACCCCCTGGAGCGCCCCGAGACCAAGCCCCTGCCCGCCCAGCCCACCCCCGGTGCTCTCCGGGGGAAGGGCCCTGCCCTTCTCAGCTCCGTTCCAGGAAGCGACATGCACACCCCAGGCTGCCCTGCCCTCTCGGCCATCACCAGCCCCCACCGCTCCCCCACCCTCCAGCCCCAGGCTGCAGCTGGCCAGCTGAGCCCACACCCTCCGAGCGGAGGGCGAGCCAAGTCTGAGACGCCCCTGAGCCCCAGGCGACTGGAGACCGTGACTGTGAGAGCTGACGGAGCAGAGGGCCTTCTGCACGGAGCTGGAGCTTCAGCCAGGGCACCTCAGGGCGGCGGGAGGCGGGCGAGGAAGCCCTGGAGGAAGGGCCAGCGCTGTCCGTGGTGCTGACCGCCGGCTCCTCCGCCCGCCAGGCTCCCTGCCCCTGCGGTCCCACCCTCGGCCCTGCCCAGGCCTCAGGCTCCCCAGCTCCCATCACCCACCCCTGCCCCGCTCGCCCCTACCCCTCTGCGGCCACACAGCTGGGGAAGGAGGACATGGCTGCACCGTCCCCTTCGGGAGCTCACAGGTGCTGGGGGCGAGCCGGTGGGTGAGCAGCCGGTGGGTAACGTGGGTGAGGCCGCTGGCTGGGAGCAGGAAGCGGTACAGAGGCAGCGGCAGGTCCAGAACCCTGACTTCCGGTCGTTCTTCCACTAAAATGGCCGCCAGGCGGCTCTGCCACATCGGCTGCTGCCAAGCCCCAGGCTCGGTCCACTGGTTGTCATGTGTGCGGGAGCAATTGGTGTCCATGTCCACGCTCAGACCACAGGCCGCGTCCGCCTCGGGCCGTGAGTGACAGGAAGCCTCCGTTTCCCGCCTGTGGGGCCAGAGTCCACGGAACCTGTGTGGGTGCGGGGCAGGGGGCGGGGGGCGGGAGGTATAGGGGGGGAGAGAGGGAGCACTGGGAGAGGGAGCGCCATGGCATCGGGGCATCTGAGATGCTGCACAGCCCCACATGAGGGGAATAGTCTGAGTCAGAACCGACATCGTACATTCTGGCAGTGTTAACGGAATATATCGAGCACGCTTAACTTCTCTGCCCCCTCGCCCAGACGCGGGGGCTGGTCCCTCCCGTGCCTACGCCTTAGACCCCGCTACGGACCTCACCGAGGCGTGCGGGCCCGGGGTAAGGATGGCCTCGCCCTGAGCGCCCGCCCCGCCGGCCCCACGCTGGGCCTTCCTGCCGAGGTCGCCGCAGCTCCGGCCCTCCTGCTGCCGTCCCTCCGCAGCCGGCGGGCCCTGTCCCAGGCCCCGGACAATCGCTGGCCCCGTCCTCCTGAGCCAGGCGCAGCGTCCTGTCCTGCTCACCCACCGGCCAGCCGCCGAGGACAGGAGAGAACAGCTGAGGCAGGATGAGGTGCGGGGGGCGGGGCCCGGGGCCTCCGGGGAACACGCCGGCACCAGCAGGCAGGGGGACAGAGACACAGCTAACGGTCCGAACCCGGAGAAGACGACCAGGCACTGAAGGCATGCAGAGAGCCCGGCCAGGGGCTCAGGGGCTGAGCGTCAACCTCTGAACCAGGAGGTCAGGTTCGATTCCCAGTCTGGGCACGGGCCTGGGTTGCAGGTTCGATCCCCAGTGGGGGGCGTGCAGGAGGCAGCCGGTCCATGCTTCTCTCCCATCGCCGATGTTTCTCTCTCTCCCCCTCTCTCTTCCTCTCTGACATAAATAAAAGCATATAAAAACACAAAGTTATGGAAAGGATTTTAGGGTGCCAATCTGTGGAGGGCAAACACCCAGTCCCTGGCATCACTCCAGCTCAGGAACCCGCACTGCACTCTGGAGCCACGGGGTCAGCTGCTCTGAGACTTTTAAAAAATATGTATTTTTTATTGATTTCAGGGAGGAAGGGAGAGGGAGAGAGAGGTAGAAACATCCATGATGAGAGAGAAATATTGACGCCCCTGACTGGGGATCCAGCCTGCAATCCTGTGCCCTTGACTAGAATCAAACCAGGACCCTTCAATCCTCAGGCCGACGCTCTACCACTGAGCCACACTGGCCAGGGCTGCTGGGAGACTGTTGTGTGGTCTTCCACGTCACCGATTCCCTGAGTGGGGGGGAGGGGAGGAGGGAGTCTGCACGGACGAGATGGAAAGATGAAGGAACACTCTCTTGAGCCGTGTTTGCAGTGTCAGTGTGACCTCATGAGACAGTTCATCTGAAAGAAGAAAAAAATCCCTGACCCCGTCCACGGGAGGCCCGACAGCCACGGGAGGCCCGACAGCCACGGGAGGCGGCAGCCACGGGAGGCCCGGCAGCCACAGGGAGGCGGCAGCCACGGGGAGGCGGCAGCCACGGGAGGCGGCAGCCACGGGAGGCCCGGCAGCCACGGGAGGCCCGGCAGCCACGGGGAGGCCCGGCAGCCACGGGAGGCCCGGCAGCCACGGGAGGCCCGGCAGCCACGGGAGGCGGCGGCCACGGGAGGTGGCAGCGGCGTGTCTGCTCTGGTGCCTGGCGGGGCCTCAGACATCTTTTCCCGGAGGCCCCGGGCTCACGAGGCAGGGCTGGTCCCAGGGCTGGGCGGGAACTGGGCATGACCGACATCTCGTCACCTGTGCTGGCGGGGGGTTCCAGGACCGCCCCGGGCCCCCCCACGCTCCGCGTTCGCCGTCTTCTGCGCTGATGGTCTCTCTGACCTCCTGCCCGGCTTTAAGCTGTCGTCCTATTGACTTGTCATCCTATTGACTTGTCGGAGCTGAGATATAGATATTCATCCGGGAGCAGGTCTTCACCGGGCACACTTTTGTAGGTTTTTCCTCCTGGTCTGTGGCTGCTCTTTTTCACTTTCTTTAAAAGCCTCTTTCGCAAAAGCAAAACTTCTATGGAGTCAATACATTGATTTTTTTGGTTTGTTTTACCGTTTGTGCTTTTGTGTCCTATTAAGAATTCGCCGGTCCCGGCTGACGTGGAAGTTGTGTTGTTTTAGCTCTTAGGCTCGGCTCCGCGTCCGCCGTGCTTAAGCGGGAGGAAGGCGCAGTGGGGAGGGGCCTGCTGAGCCGGGGCCACCGACGGCGGGAGGAGCGGAGTCCCGGGTGATCCCGGACCCACCGTCCGGAGCGATGGTGTCGGCCACTTTCCCAGCAGCACCTGACCCCCCCCCACACACACACAAGCCCTCCCCGCACTGGGCCCGCGCAGCCCCTGCGGACGCCGCCCTGTGGTGCCGGGAAAGAGGCCCAGCCCCTGCCCGAGGTCACACAGCAGCGGGTGAAGCTCAGGCAGCGTGGAGACCGGTCCCGGTCCCTCCCTGCCCCCCGAGGGCTCAGGGAGGACGCGGGTTCAGGGGTCCAGCGGCCATAGACGCCCCCACAGGCCGCTCCGGGGCGGGAGAGCGCGGGGAGAACGGTCCCAGAGGCCAAGGCAAGCGTGTGACTGGGGAGGGACTCGGCCGCTGGCCTACGTGTCACCCCGGACTTACAAACAACCGGGGGGGGGGCAGCCCCGCCCAGCGGAGGAGGAGGCGTTAGGAGGAACAGAGGCCCAGGGCTGAGGGGACAGGCTGGGGGCGCCCTGGGCTGGGGTACCCGCCCCAGACCTCCTGCCGCTGGCTCCTTCCCCGGGCGGGGTGGGGAGGGCCGGACGAGGGGGGTGAGTGAGGTGGTCAGAGGTACTGGGGGTGATGCAGCCCTGGTGCTCCTGGTCTGCCTGGGGTGCTGGGGTGCAGGGGGCCCTGAGGGGCATGTGGCCGGCGCCTCCCTCGGAGAAACGCGCCCCTCGCCTCGGCCAGGGGCTCCCAGCAGGCACACTGAGAGCCGGGGCGTTCAGAGCCATCAGACATCTGAGCTCCGCGGACACGTGGCTTCGCTTAGGCAGCGCCTTTCTTGTGGGACGGCCCGGAGCCGAGGGAGCGGAGGGAGGAGCGGAGGGAGCGAGGGGAACGGGAAACAAAGCGGAGGATCCTCGCAGCTTCTCGCCTCCGCGGCCTCCGCTTCCTTTCAAGTCGCCCCTCCCGGGCCCCGTGTGCAGCGCGCGCCGTCGGCCACATTTGATTCTGATTTGCCCGGGCCGTGCTGACAGGCGGCCTGGCCGATAATGGACGAGGCCGGCCCGCGAGGTGAGCCGCCCGCCATCCGTCTTGCTGCCGCTGCGCAGCCAGCGGCCAGGGGCTGCGGCCGGCCAGGCACCGGGAGCCAACAGTGGCCGCCGTCTGCGAGCGGGACCGGGACCCGGCTGCGGGACAGAGGCCCACACCGCGCCATGGGGCAGGGGTCGCTGCAGGCTGAGTGACAGCGGGCTCGGACGCCAGCCGCCTCCCGGCATTTGAAGGAACGAGCAGGGCACAGCGGCAGCCGAGCCTGGCCGTGGCCCGCGGGGTCCGCCCCGACGGCCACAGGGGGCCGATGGACGAGCTTTGCCAACGGAGGCAAAAGACACGCTTCCCAGCTCCCCGGGCCCGTTTCACCCGAGGGGAACGTGGACACGGGACACGGAAGGAAGGAGCAGTGTGGATACATACAAGAACATGTCAGCTCAGGACAGCGAAGGGGCCTGACGGGTCTGGAAGAACACGGTCACACACGGAGCCGGACACGGAGCCTGGGCCGACGAGGACGGAAACCGCTCTCGGCCTGAACCAGCGAGAGTGCCTCTGCCGCTGGCACCCGCAGACCGCGGCTCGATCCTCTGCTCCTCCCATTCCCCCCCCACACACACACACACACGCACACTGTGCCATGGACTCAGCGGCACCGCCCGAGCGTGGCCAGCAGCCCCGGGACTCCTGCCCCAGGATGCGGGAAGTGACTGCGTCGGCTCCCAGTCTGGCTGCAGGGCCACGGCCGCCCCTCCGGCTCCTCCAGCCTCGCCCCGCACAGTGGGGACGTGCCAGGGGCGCCTGGAGACCAGGGACACGCAGAGCACGCGGTCCCCGTCGGCTCCCCGAGGGCCGGCAGGGTGCAGAGCTCCGGTCTGCAGCGGCCACAGGCACCGGCGCCCGAGCCTCGGGCTTGCCGAGCAGCCGCACTGAGTGGCCAGAGGCCTGAGTGGCATGGGCACTGCTGTCCTGCCTCTTCCCTCCCCACCCCTCCCTGGCCCGGACAGACCCCAGTCCCTTTGGGCTCCATTCCCCTCAGGACACCCGGCTCTCGGCCTGACCCTACCCAGCCCTCCTGCTGCAGGACACACAGCCGCAGGGCAGAGCTCGGACGTGGAAGGCCGGGCCCAGCCCTGCAGCCGCGGCCACGGCACATGGCACACACCGTGGGCAGCCACATCCTTCCCTGCCGGGTAGGGCGGATGCGGACTGGCATCCATGTGCAGGAGCCACGGTCAGACACGCGTGCTGAGTGCCGAGGGCTGGGCCCACGGCTGGCATTAGGGAAGGGCCTGGCGGCGGGTTCAGGCCGGAGGCTGCGGCCCTTTGGCTCCCCGTGCGGGTGTCCTCGGGGCTTGGCTGGATCTCCCTCCCCCAGGAGAGCGAGCAGAGAGACACTGCCAAGTGCAAATTTGACAACCAGACGCCATGCTGGGGCGTGCGGACAGCTCCGCGGCTTTGATCCCCACTGCGGCCGGTGTGCTGGCTGCCCGGGTCTGTTTTCCATTTCGGGCTCAGCTGCGCCCTCCTGGACGGGAGATCAGTTTTCAAGCCCCAGCAGACCGAGCAATGGGCGTGAGGAAAGGCCTGCCCCCCCCCCAGGGGTTCCCTCTCACGGGGCCCTCGGGGCTGAGACGGGGTCCTGGGAGTCAGAGGAAAGATGGGAATGTGCTCCGGGTGGAGACACAGCTGCTGGGGGTTGGGGGGTGGGGAGTGTGTCTGTGCAGGACCGCAGCCTGGTTCCTGTGCCCACTGCCAGCACGATGGGCATGGAGGGCCCTGGTGCCAGGCGCCGTGAGGCCTCCGAGAAGTCTGGTCTAGCGGCAGTTGGGAATTCTGAGGATGGACTTGAGCTTGATGAAGACCATCAGGGATCTTGACTTTGATGATTTCAAGGGGAAGTTTGTTGAATAAATTCATGGGTGGGTGGATGGATGGTTAGATGGGTGGGTGGTTAGATGGGTAGGTGGATGAATGGATGGGTGGATGGATGGATGGATGGATAGATGAGTAGGTGGATGGATGGGTGGATGAATGAATGGGTGGATGGATGGATGGATGGATGGATGGATAGATGGAGAGATGAGTAGGTGGATGGATGGGTGGGTGGGTGAATGGATGAGTGAGTAGGTGGATAGATGGGTGGATGGATGGATGGATGGGTGGATGGTTGGATGGATGGATGGATGGATGGATAGATGAGTAGGTGGACGGATGGGTGGGTGGATGGATGAGTGAGTAGGTGGATAGATGGGTGGATGGAGGGGTGAATAGGTGGGTGTGTGGAAGGATAGATGGATGGATGGATGGATGGATGAGTAGGTGGATGGATAGGTGGGTAGATGGATGAGTTAGTAGGTGTATGGACGGGTGGGTGAGTGAATGGATGAGTAGGTGGATGAGTGACTAGGTGAATGGTTGGATGAATGGTTAGATGGGTGAGTAGATGGATGGGTAAATAGGTGGGTGGGTGGATGGATGGATGAATGAATGGTTAGGTGAGTGGATGAGTGGATGGGTGAATGGATGGGTGAATAGGTAGATGGATGGGAGATGGTTAGATGGGTCAAACAAAGTATTGACCTTAGAGCCACCTAGGATGACAATGTGGTGTTGGTAATGCCACCAGGTCATCTCCCCACACCACCAGGTCACAGCCCGCTCCCTGGGGGACGGTCTCGCCAGGGATGGTGTGTGCGGAACTGCCCCCAGTAGAGGTTTTGGATGGTGCCCGCTTTCTCCAGGAAGGCTTGGGGTCACCCTCGGAGAGGTGAGCCAAGTGGGAGGCAGAGGCTTTAGCGCGGCTGGGCACCAGCGCCGAGGCTGGGTCACAGTCTCCATAAGCCTGGCTCTCCCTCCGGTTCACCCCACTCCCAGGCTGTCCTCGCCAGGTGCCTCCTGGGACGCCCCCTTGTCGGCAGACCTCCAATAGCAAATCTGAGCCTTTAGGGCGGTGAGGCCAGAGCTCCAGGCGGATTCCCAGCCGCTGGCCGCGGTTTGCTTTCCTCGGAGAACGTAAAGATGGGCACACGTCTCGAAGGGAAGCCGCCTCGCCATCGCGGGTCCCAGGGAGACGCTCTGAGCCTCCACGCGTGTTTTTAAAGGGTTTTGAGTGGGTCTTGGTGTTGGTCCGTCACAAAGGTCTCCATCAGAGCAGGAGCCAAAATGCCTGTGGAATAGGTGACGGGGCCGGAGGCGTCGGGAGGGCCGGGTGGGGCCCACTGTGGACAGGGGCCGGGGGGGGGGGGTGCGGAAAGACAGACCACCGGCTAGGGGCTAGGGGCTAGGGGCTAAGGGACAGTGGTCGGCAAACTCATCTGTCCACAGAGCCAAATATCGACAGCACAATGATTGAAATTTCTTTTCTTCTACCGCCACTTCTTCCACACAGACTCGCCCAGGCCGTGGTGTTTTGTGGAAGAGCCACACTCCAGGGGCCAAAGAGCTGCATGTGGCTCGCGAGGCTAGGGGATGGGGTCCCAGGGCTGGAGGCTGACTGGACAGAGGTGTCAGGTGGAGGGGGAAGGGGAGAGGGCGTGTGGGGCTGGTGGGACTTCACTGAGCGCTGACTCAGACCTCAAGGTCAGACACGTCCTCAGGGTGTGCGGGAGCGGGTGGGGTGGGAGTGAGGGCTGCGAGCCCCGCCCAGACCCCTCCTGCCCAGCCTCACCCCCACCCCCCACCATGGTGTGCTGTTTCCCAGGGCAGGATGAGGCAGAGCAGCGCAGGACCCAGTGGGAGACCAGCAGAGGGGGCAGCCTTGTCAGGTGTCAGGGCCAACTTCAAAGGGGCTGCAGGGCTTGGGGACCAGCAGACCAGAAATGTGGGGGGCAGGGGGTCCCCTCCCAAGAGAGCCGTGTGGCCTCTGGTTGTGGGTGTCGGTGCCCAGGGGAAGGGCCCAGCCTGTGGGTGAGGGCATGAGGCCTGGGGGCAGCCAGGACCTGAGTCAGGTGGCTGCTGGCCCACCTGTCACCCGGCCCCCGGACATAAGGGTGACCAGGCTTTCTTCCCCGGGAAACTGCGGGGCCCAGGCTCCGGGTGCCGGTGTGGACTCGGCCTCTGTCAGGGCCGTGCTCAGCGGGGCCCCGCAGCCACTGCACCCGCGTGCTCACGTGCTGACATCCAGGCGGGGTCCCCGGGGGAGCGAAGGGCCCACGGGGTCAGGTCCTTCCTCTCTGTCTCAGACACAAGCGCGGGCACACGTGGTGCACCTGTGCACGCACGCGCGCGCACACACACACACACACACACCCTCCATGGAGAGAAGCACCCACCAGCCGTCTCCTGCCGCCCCACCTGGGGATCGAGCCCGCAGCCTAGGCGTCGCCCCGACCAGGCATCCAACGCTGCCTCCTGGCCACAGGTGGCCGCTCAGCCACGGGCCCGGCTGGTCGGTGTCATTTGGAAAGAGCGCTGCTGAGGAGAGGCCGGACTGAGGCCAGTCTGCCCGGACGGTCTGGAGGTGTCAGCCGTCCGCTCCCTGGCCCTGGGTGAGGTGTCAGCCGTCGGCTCCCTGGCCCTGGGTGAGGTGTCAGCCGTCGGCTCCCTGGCCCTGGGTGAGGTGTCAGCCGTCGGCTCCCTGGCCCTGGGTGAGGTGTGAGGCGATAGCGGCTGGGAATGGCTCTGGTTGGCGGCCGGTCTGACTATCTTTGTTTCCGTGTCCTCATCGCACCTGCCTAGGATGCTCCTCCCGGCTGCTCCCGGCCCTGCCTCTCTGTCGGGGGCTTCGCGCCGGCGGCTGGCAATGGCCTTGCAGGGGCATTTACACCACAGTCGTGGGCAGATGCTACTCATCAAGGGGGTTCTTTTTGGGCTTTGCCCTGAGCCTGGGCTCGCCAGCCTTCGCCAGGAGAGAGAGGAGAAGCGAGCAGAAGGCAGGGGTGCGGGGCGGGGAGGGCGCGGGGAGGGGGCCTGGGAGGGGGCAGGGAGGGGGCAGGGAGGGGGCCGGGAGGGCCCGGCTGGTTCTTTTATCACAGGGACGGGTGGCTTATGGCTTTCATCAGAGTCTCAAAGGCATTCCAAGCGGGGAAGGTGGAGGCTCTCCTGCCCTCGCCCCTGCCCCCTGTGGGCCAGCCACGGGCGTCTCCCCCGCAGGGCGGCGGCCGGGCGGGCCGGCATCCTGGACGGGCAGGCGGGCATCCTCCGCACGGGCTCTGCCTGGCGCTGCCAGCTCCTCCTGGGACTCTCCCCAGACTCCGAGGATGAGCTCGGAGGGGCTGCGAGGCCCTTCAGCTTAAGGAAAAGCGAAGGAGGAAAAGGAAGAGGCCGGGGAAGGCCCTCGCAATTACCCTTTGAAAGGGGAGCGCGGGGCAGATGTTTCTGTTTTTGCCCGGCCCTGCGCTCTGTCCAGCCCGGGAACGGCCTCCAAAGTCATTACCGCCTAATCACGCTAATGGCCGCATCCGATCCCGGCCAGACGGGCCGGCCGGCCGCGCGCTTCCGCCGGAGCCCATTACGTGGCCTCTGTCCCCGGTTAACCAGGCGGTTGACTCTCCGTCCGCGGCCGGCCGGGCGGGAGATAAAGTGAAACACATTGCCGCCGCCCGCCGGGAGGAGGGGGACAGGCCGCCTCTGGGAAGCGGCCCATCAATCATAGGCTGATTACAAATTCGTCACCTTGAATCAATTTCTGTTCGCAGTTCAAAAGGCGCGCTGGGCTCGGGGCGATCTGGAACCTTCTCCATGTGGAGAGGATTAGCATCTGATCGGATTCCTCCTCCTGCGGGGAGATGGCGGGGCTGCCCGCGGAGGGGGCGAGGCAGGAGGCTCTGATCGGGCACCCTCTGCCCGGCTCCCGGCACCCTCTGCCCAGCTCCCGGCACCCTCTGCCCAGCTCCCGACACCCTCTGCCCGGCTCCCGGCACCCTCTGCCCGGCTCCCGGCACCCTCTGCCCGGCTCCCGGCACCCTCTCCTCGGCTCCCGGCACCCTCTGCCCGGCTCCCGGCACCCTCTGCCTGGGCTCCCGGCACCCTCTGCCCGGCTCCCGGCACCCTCTGCCTGGCTCCCGGCACCCTCTCCTCGGCTCCCGGCACCCTCTGCCCGGCTCCCGGCACCCCGATGCGGACCCCACCCTGGGGGGCGGGGGGCTGAGGACCTCCACGCGGCAGCAGCATGTCTGCACGCGGTTTACCTCCTAGGTATTGGTTTGCTCACAAAACGTGCCTGCATGTGTGTGTCTGTGTGTGTCTGTGTGTGCACATGTAAGTGTGTGTCTGTGAGTGTGTCCGTGTGTGTCAGTGTATCTGTGAGTGTGTGAGTGTTTGTGTCTGTGAGTGTGTGTTTGTGTATATGTTAGTATGTCTCTGTGTGTGTGTCTGTGTGTGTGTCTGTGTGTGTGTCTCTGAGTGTGTCTGTGTGTGTGTGAGTGTGAGTGTGTCTGTGTGTGTCTGTGAGTGTGTCTGTGAGTGAGTGTGAGTGTGTCTGTGTGTGTCTGTGAGTGTGTCTGTGAATGTGAGTGTGTGTGTGTCTGTGAGTGTGAGTGTGTGAGTGTGTCTGTGTGTCAGTGTGTCTGTGTGTGTCAGTGTGTGCATATGTATGTGTGTGTCTGTGAGTGTGTGTCTGCGTGTGTCTGAGAGTATCTGTGTGTGTCAGTGTGTCTGTGAGTGTGAGTGTGTCTGTGTGTGTCAGTATGTCTGTCTGTGTGAGTGTGTGAGTGTGTCTGTGAGTGTCTGTGAGTGTGTCAGTGTGTCTGTGTGTGTCTGTGTGTCTGTGTGTGTCTGTGACTGGGTGTTGTGTGTGTGTGTGTGTGCTCTCAAAGCCCCTGAGGCCCCCGGGCTCCCCCATTCCAGAGCCTCGTGAAGGGGGTTCTGTGCAGATGCCCTGTGCTCTGGCCAATGACTGTGACACGTGTGGTGTGTGTGGTGCATGTGGTGCGTGTGCCGCGTGCCCCCTGCACAGCGGCTCCCACCACGGAGCCCGGGCGGGGAGAGGGGAGGCCGGGCTCACAGACCCCGCGAGGCCACGGCCGGGGTCCAGGCCACGCCGGCCAGACGCAGCCAGCGGGCCGGGCCGCACCGGGGGGAGGGCGGGGTCTGGCCCTCGGAGGGCTGCTCCGGGCCTGGCGGGGGTGCGGCTGCTTGTCCGCTTGTCCCGCTGGTCTCTGTTTGGTGGTCGTCCGGGGAGCCTGAGGGACCCGTCATCGGGGGGGCCTGAGGGACCGTCGCGGGGGCGTCTCCGTCGCCGGAGCTGTGAAGGCCCTCGGGTCCCGCTTGAGGGGCCGCGCCTGGCTCCCACCCCAGCACTCGGCCAGCGGGAGGCAGCTGCCCACCGGTCAGGGTCCGACTCCAGCCTGGCGTCCTGCTGAGGGACGGGAGGGGCAGGTGCGGCCTCAGATCGGGAGCCGCGTCCTGGAGGGCGGGCGGGGGCTCCGGGAGGAGGGGGCTCGGGCTTGGGACAGAGCTGCGGCTGTCACTGGGCGGGTCTAAGGGGTCCGGGATGCAGAGCGGACTCCGCGTGGGGGCAGTGCTCCCGGGGGGCCCGAGTGGAGGACAGAGCACCCCCCGGGGGAGGGGAGGGGGAGGGTGACCTGCTGGGCCAGAGCTGGGCTCTGGGCTCCGGAGCAAAGGCTTTTAGGTGGAGGCTCAGCCGTCCGCTCATCCCGCCCGGGGTCAGCGCCCACCGGGCGGGAAGGGACCCACCAGCGCCGCGTCCAGCAGCCGCCCGTCCTGAGGGCAGACGGTGCCTGTAGGAGTGTTGCTGTGATGGGAGCTCACCCCTCTCCGGGGACCTCCCTCACAGCCGGCTGGTTAACATGCCCCCAGCCGAGCCAACCGCGCCTCCCACAGCCCCCTCCTCGCCCCTGTAGGCCTCCGTCTGTCCCTCCGTCCCCAGTCCCTCAGTCCCCAGTCCCTCGGTGCCCTCCCCATCCGTCCCCAGTTCCTCTGTCCCTCCCCACCTCTGCCTAGCTCTCCCAGCCTGCTCTGGGGCCGTGGCTGTGCAGACAGGGAAGCGCTCGGGGCCCGGGGTCAGCCGGTTCCCTCCCCGCCCACGCAGCCACTTGACCTCTGGCTGTGACCTGTGGCTCAGGGGGTCCAAGGCCACCCACCTGGCACTCAGCACTGGGTGAACCCTGGAGGGGTGTCCCCATGGCCAGGGTCACCCCGTTGCCTGGGTGGGAGGGAAAGCCCCAGGCTGCTCCGAGGGGCTGGGGTCACACCCCCGTCCCAGCCCCCCTGCCCGCCCCCCTTAGAATGAGAGGCGGTGGGACTGAGGGCGGCCTCTGGGCGCTGGGGCTGTGACTGGGGACACCGGGTCTCTGTGACGTCACCAGAGGAGGTCGGCCTGGGGGGGGCAGGTGTGCAGGGACCAGCGTCCCTGTGAGAGGAGGGAGATTCGGACTCAAACACGGGCAGCTCCTGTGACCAGAGGCAGCGACGGGGAGGCCGCTGGGCACCCAGGACTGAGGCTGGACTGGGAGAGGGAGTGTGTGCTGTTTGGGGCTCCTGTCTGTGGGCTCAGTGTGGCCCTAGCAAGCGAATGGTCTGGCTCCCAATTGATCCCCCCTCCCCGCCCCCCAGCTGTATGACATAACCTCTCTGAGCTCAGGCTCCTGTCAGAAAGGAGGAGAGCATGTCCCTGGGGGGGGGGGGTGAGGATGGGGAGGGAGAGGCATGGGGGTGAGGGTGAGGGAGGGGGAGGGTGGGGTGAGGACAGGGAGGGGGAGAGCAGTGAGGGGGGGAGCTCGGGTTACTGGGAAGGGCAGGTCCCCACGGGTGGGGGCGGGAAGCGGGTGTCACGGCTCCCTCGCTCCCTTTGATGTGCTGGTGCGGGGGGTGCTGGGGGCAGAGGGCACGAGAAACACTTTAAACGCTGAGCCTCGGGCGGGCCGGGCTCTGGGAAAGGCCAGCAATTAGCGGCTTCGTTTCCGCTCAGACAGCCTCCCCGAGTTGAAGGGGGGAGAGGGGCCCGGTCCCTGGCCACACCCCCTTTCCCAGGCCCAGCCCTCCTGGGGACTCTGCTTAGTACCCCACTCACCCAGCCCTGATTGCTCCTGGCAGGAGGCCGCCGCCAGCCAACGGGCGGGCGGACAGGCTGTGTCCCTCAGCCTCCGGCCGCTCGCCTCACCGCCCGCAGGCTGGGCCCAGCTCCCGGCCTGGTCAGCCCGGGTCCCCCACCTCTCCTCCAGGAGAGCGGCGGCTGCTCTGCCAGGGGTGCGGGACCGGAGCCAGGAGGGCGCAGGCGGACGAGAGTCTGGGTGCTGTCCATGCGACGCCTGCTCGGCCCCCTCTCCGCTGTCCTTGGGAAAAGCACCCCTCATGCGGGATTCCCCAGGAGCGATCGGGACGGCTGGTGTCCCCGTAAAAGCTGGCAGACCCCAGCAGGCGGGACGCTGTCACCGGTGACTCGGCATTTCTGGGGGCGAGGACTCGGGGCAAAGCTGCTGTGGAGGGAGAGGCCAAGCAGAAACGGCGAAATGTGTCTCCCCAAACCCAGACCCAGGTTCGGGTGATACGACCCCTCTCCCTCCGGGCAGGCCATGGGCGGTGCTGAGGGCGCGTCCTGCTCGCAGTGGGGCTGAGCCATCGCTGTGTGTCCTCGGCTCAGGGTTTTGTGAGACACTCAGGGCGGCACTTTGACCTGCCCCTCTCTGCCCCCCCCCCGGGGGCTCCCCCCTCTCCGCCCCCCGCCCCCCTCCCCAGGGCGGTGGAGGGGCCCCGGGGGGCCAGGCGCCCGCGCGAGGACCCTCTGTCCATGGAAACTGGCGCATTTGTCTCTGTCGCTGGGCGGTTTCCAGAAAGGAACCTCCGAGGGTCCAGCTTGAGACCCGAGCCCGAGAAGAGGGGTCTAGACGCCTTACTTGGGGAGACGGGAGTGACTGGGCGGCTCCGTCTTTATCACCGTACGTCCCGGCGGAGGGTCAGCGGTGAACGAACCGGGAGGGACGGGTGAACACCTCTGCCTCAGCCCTCAGCCTCAGCCCTCAGCCCTCGGCCTCAGCCTCAGCCTCAGCCTCAACCCTCAGCCTCAGCCCTCAGCCCTCAGCCCTCAGCCCTCAGCCCTCAGCCTCAGCCCTCAGCCCTCAGCCCTCGGCCTCAGCCTCAGCCTCAGCCTCAGCCCTCAGCCCTCAGCCCTCGGCCTCAGCCTCAGCCTCAGCCTCAGCCTCAGCCTCAGCCCTCGGCCCTCGGCCCTCAGCCCTCAGCCCTCAGCCTCAGCCCTCAGCCTCAGCCCTCAGCCCTCAACCCTCAGCCTCAGCCCTCAGCCCTCAGCCCTCAGCCCTCAGCCTCGGCCCTCAGCCCTCAGCCCTCAGCCCTCGGCCTCAGCCTCAGCCTCAGCCTCAGCCCTCAGCCCTCGGCCTCAGCCTCAGCCTCAGCCTCAGCCTCAGCCCTCAGCCCTCAGCCTCAGCCTCAGCCCTCAGCCTCAGCCTCAGCCTCAGCCCTCAGCCCTCAGCCTCAGCCCTCGGCCCTCAGCCTCAGCCCTCAGCCTCAGCCTCAGCCCTCAGCCTCAGCCTCAGCCTCAGCCCTCAGCCCTCAGCCTCAGCCCTCAGCCTCAGCCTCAGCCCTCAGCCCTCAGCCTCAGCCCTCAGCCTCAGCCCTCAGCCTCAGCCTCAGCCCTCGGCCCTCAGCCCTCAGCCCTCAGGCCTCGGCCCTCAGCCTCAGCCTCAGCCCTCGGCCCTCAGCCCTCAGCCCTCAGACTCGGCCCTCGGCCCTCGGCCCTCAGCCTCAGCCCTCAGCCCTCAGCCCTCAGCCCTCAGCCCTCAGCCCTCAGCCCTCAGCCCTACTCCTCAGCCCTCAGCCCTCAGCCTCAGCCCTCAGCCCTCAGCCCTCAGCCCTCAGCCTCAGCCTCAGCCTCAGCCCTCAGCCCTCAGCCTCAGCCCTCAGCCCTCAGCCCTCAGCCCTCAGCCCTCAGCCTCAGCCTCAGCCCTCAGACTCGGCCCTCGGCCCTCGGCCCTCAGCCTCAGCCCTCAGCCCTCAGCCCTCAGCCCTCAGCCCTCAGCCTCAGCCTCAGCCCTCAGACTCGGCCCTCGGCCCTCGGCCCTCAGCCTCAGCCCTCAGCCCTCAGCCCTCAGCCCTCAGCCCTCAGCCTCAGCCTCAGCCCTCAGACTCGGCCCTCGGCCCTCGGCCCTCAGCCCTCAGCCTCGGCCCTCAGACTCGGCCCTCGGCCCTCAGACTCGGCCCTCGGCCCCCGGCCCTCAGCCCTCAGCCCTCAGCCCTCAGACTCGGCCCTCGGCCCTCGGCCCTCGGCCCTCAGACTCGGCCCTCGGCCCTCGGCCCTCAGCCCTCAGACTCGGCCCTCGGCCCTCGGCCCCATCCACAGGGCCCAGCACAGCTGGCACCAGGGCCTCTGCCTCAGCCACAAGGACACACCCTCCCTGTTACCGCTGGGCTCTGGCTGCCCGCTGAGACCTCTGCGCCAGCTCAGGGGAGACTCTCGGCAAACGATGGTGGCATTTCGGAGCTGCCCTCCCGCGAAGGACACCGGAACTCCAGGGCCACAGCCGACACGTCGGCCTCGGCAGGAATGGTCCCGACGCCCGGCCCTGAGGGCCCGGCCCCGCCCTCACCGGCGGAGCCCACCGCCGAGCTCGCCGCTCCACACGGCCTGGAGCCCCGGCCGACTCCGTGGGACTGAGAGCTGGGCTGAACCAGAACCTGGCCCAGGACACGCTGAGCACAGGAGGCACCACACCCCACATTAGGCTGCAGACACCGCCACAGGTCTGAGTGGAAGTTTTCTCTTTCACCGAATTTAGAGAAATGCGTAAATACTTTAACAAATCATCTTTATTGCTTTTTAGAGAGAAAGGGAGGGAGAAGGAGAGAGAGAAACATCGATGAGACAGGAACATCATTGCTTGGCTGCCTCCTGCACACCCCCTACTGGGGATGGAGTCTGCAACCCAGCCTGTGCCCTTGACCGGGAATCAAACCAGTGACGTCCTGGTTCCTGGCTCGGCACTCTACCACTGAGCCACACTAGCTGGGCTTGAGTGAATATTTAAACCCTTTTTTTAAAAAACCGTAATCTACCACCACTTAAAAATTTAAATGATATTAATGAATATACACACATCTACAACAAATACATCACATAAATGTGTGAGCGTAACAAGTTCATCATTTGTTCATAACCAATTTGTGTGTGTATGTGTGTATATGTATGTGGGGGTGTATTTATGTGCATATGTGTTTGTGTGTATGTGAGTGTGTGAGTATGTGTGTGTGTATGTGTGTGTGTATATGAGTGTGAGTGTGTGTATGTGTGTGTATGAGCGTGTGTATATGGGTGTGTGTATGTGGGTGTGTGTATGCGAGTGTATGTGTGTATGTGTGAGTGTGGTTGTGTTTATGTGTATATATGTGTGTGTATATGATTGTGTGTATGTGTGTGTATGAGTGTGTATGAGTGTGAGTATGTGTGTGTGTATGTGTGTGTATGAGTGTGTGTGTATGTGTGTATATATGAGTGTGTGAGTGTGTGTGTATGTATATGTGTGTATGAGTGTGTGTGTATATGAGTGTATGTGTGTGTATGTGAGTGTGTGTATGTGTATGTGTGTATATGAGTGTGAGTGTGTGTATGTGTGTATATGAGTGTGTGTATATGGGTGTGTGTATGTGGGTGTGTGTATGCGAGTGTATGTGTGTATGTGTGAGTGTGGTTGTGTTTATGTGTATATATGTGTGTGTATATGATTGTGTGTGTATGAGTGTGTGTGTATGAGTGTGAGTATGTGTGTGTATGAGTGTGTGTGTATGTGTGTATATATGAGTGTGTGAGTGTGTGTGTGAGTGTGTGTATGTATATGTGTGTATGAGTGTGTGTATGTGTGTGTATGTGAGTGTGTGTATGTGTGTGTGTATATATGAGTGTGTGAGTGTGTGTGTGTATGAGTGTGTGTATGTATGTATGTGTGTATATGAGTGTGAGTGTGTGTATGTGTGTATATGAGTGTAAGTGAGTGTGTGTGTATGAGTGTGTGAGTGTGTGTGTGTGTATGAGTGTGTGAGTGTGTGTGTGTATGAGTGTGTGTATGTATGTATGTGTGTATATGAGTGTGAGTGTGTGTATGTGTGTATATGAGTGTAAGTGAGTGTGTGTGTATGAGTGTGTGAGTGTGTGTGTGTGTATGAGTGTGTGAGTGTGTGTGTGTGTGTATGAGTGTGTGTATGTATGTATGTGTGTATATGAGTGTGAGTGTGTGTATGTGTGTATATGAGTGTAAGTGACTGTGTGTGTATGAGTGTGTGAGTGTGTGTGTGTGTATGAGTGTGTGAGTGTGTGTGTGTGTATGAGTGTGTGTATGTATGTATGTGTGTATATGAGTGTGAGTGTGTGTATGTGTGTGTATGAGTGTATGAGTGTGAGTGTGTGTGTGTGTATATGTGTGTATGAGTGTGTGTGTGTGTATGTGAGTGTGAGTGTGTGTGTGTGTATGAGTGTGTGAGTGTGTGTGTGTGTAGGAGTGTGTATGTATGTATGTGTGTATATGAGTGTAAGTGAGTGTGTGTGTGAGAGTGTGTATGTGTGTGTATGTGAGTGTGTGTATGTGTGTGTGTATATGAGTGTGTGAGTGTGTGTATGTATATGTGTGTATGAGTGTGTGTGTATATGAGTGTATGTGTGTATGTGTGTGTGTATGTGTGTGTATGTGAGTGTGTATGTGTGTGTGTGTATATGAGTGTGTGAGTGTGTGTGTGTATGAGTGTGTGTATGTATGTATGTGTGTATATGAGTGTGAGTGTGTGTATATGAGTGTAAGTGAGTGTGTGTGAGTGTGTGTGTGTGTAGGAGTGTGTGTGTGAGTGTGTGTGTGTGTAGGAGTGTGTGTGTGAATGTGTGTGTGTGTAGGAGTGTGTGTATGTATGTATGTGTGTATATGAGTGTAAGTGAGTGTGTGTGTGTGTATATGTGTGTATGAGTGTGTGTGTATGTGTGTGTATGTGAGTGTGTGTATTTGTGTGTGTGTATATGAGTGTGTGAGTGTGTGTGTGTGTAGGAGTGTGTGTATGTATGTATGTGTGTATATGAGTGTAAGTGAGTGTGTGTGTGAGTGTGTGTATGTATATGTATGTATGAGTGTGTGTGTATATGAGTGTATGTGTGTGTATGTGAGTGTGTGTATGTATGTATGTGTGTATATGAGTGTAAGTGAGTGTGTGTGTGAGTGTGTGTCCTCTGGCCCAGGGAAAGCCCGATGGCTGGGCCGCCCCGGGAGCACACTTGATGGATGGCTCTTATCTATCGCACGTTTCGGCTGGAAGCGCGGGCTTACAGACAGCCTCTCTGGATGTTACGCGAACGGAGGCAAATTCAAAACAGAAGCCGATCGGAGTGGCATTAGAGCGGGGCCTGCGATTACATCTCGCTGAGCCCGCTTCCCTAATGGGGAGTGCGAGCGCCCCCCGGCGCGGCCGCCGTTAATCTTCCTCGCGGAGACCAGACACCTCTCCGCGCCCTCGCCCGGCGTTTTTCTTACCCATAAATCATAGCTTATGAGATTCTCCCCGCACCGCTCCCTAACGCCAAACATTTGTTCCCGTCCGCCAGCGCGGGAGGCTCCGGCGAGGCCCGCCTGCACCCGCCTCGCCGACCGGACCGCTGCCGAGCGGGGCCTGGCGCCTGGCGGCTGGACGGCCGACCCGCGCCGGGCACGCGGCCCCTCCTTCCGGCTCCGTGTCCATCCCGGGGAGGAGGGAGGATGGTTTGCTCCATCCACCGCGTGACTTCTCCTGGTGGCTGCCTTGTGTGTGTTTGTGTTCTTCTCTTTTCCGGGGTCACAGGCTGACCCATCGCTCCCCCAGCAGAGCCCGCCTTCAGAACAATCCGGCTCCGCCAGGTGGCTCAGGGGCTGAGCACCGACTAGGAGCCAGGAGGTCACGGCTCGGTTCCCGGGCAGGGCGTGTGCCCGGGCTGCGGGCTCCATCCCCAGTGAGGGGCGTCAGGGGCAGCCGGTCCACAGCTCTCTCTCACCATCAACGTTTCTCTCCCTCTCCCTTCCTCCCTGAGATCAATGAAAACATTTATTAGAAAAATAATAACAAAATAAATTCTTCAGAAAAGAAAGTAATCTAAACCAGTGGTTTTCCACTTCTTACATCTCGTGGCTCATAAACTCATTACCAAAACCCCGCAGTACACCAAAACATATATTTTTTTGCCATCAGACACACACAAAAAAGTATAACTTGGATTCATTCACCCTGGCGGCTACTGTGTGTGTGGACATGCTCCGTGGCACGTGTGAACACGCTCTGTGGCACGTGTGAACATGCTCTGGCACGCAGGCTCAGAACCGCTGACTGAACAGCAGGAAGCAGGTTCCGCCTTGGATGTCCTCATGACGTGAGCACAGCGGGCAGTGCCTCTGCTTCCCGTCGTCCCCGAGTCCATGTGCGGCACCACAAACAGCGTGAAACACCCAAGGGCTGCACCCCGGGCACGTGGCGAGGCCATCGCAAAAGACCCTGTGAGGAACAGTCTGGAAGGAAACCCATATTCCGTAGAAGCGTTCCCAGTGGCCATTGCTTCCTCCTTCTGCCCCGGGGTCGTGAGAAGCGCGGGCGTGTCCGGGATGTGTGGCCTCGCCCGCCGGGCTGCGTGCCCCCTCCGCCCCGCCCCGCCCCGCAGGCAGCCCCCACGGTGAGTGGCTGACACAGTCCGCCCTGCCTGTGGGGCGGCCCTGAGCCAGGCTCCGGGGGTGGGGTGCCAGGGGCAGGCTGAGCCCGCTGCAGCCCGAAACGTGTGGAGATTACGCTCTTTCCTCTCATTTGCTGAAACAAGCCCAGCCCTGGCCCTGCCCTGTGCCCGCGTGGCCCGCCGCCTCGCTCCTGGGGGTGCATCCCGCCCCCGCCCGGCACCCGCACCCGCCCGGCTTCTGCAGACGGGCTGCCCTCGGCCCTGGAGCGCTTGCTTTCCCAGGACGTCCCAGGAAGCTGGGGCCCAAGGCCAGGGGAAGCGCTGCGCCCAGAGGGCTGGGCTGCGGGAGGGAGAGGCGGGGCCATTCGGGGCGCACACGCAGCTCCCTCTCGCGGTGACGATGGGCGTGCGACTCGGCCAGACCGCCGTTCCCTGCAGATGCCCAGGGCACCCCGAGGCCCGGCCGACCACCAGGCGCCTATGGCAGTGCCCCCTAGCGGACACGGGGAGCACAGGCTGCAGAGGGGGACCAGGCCCAGGCTCTGCAGGTGACCCCAGCCTCCCATCCAGCTGGAGCGGAGGGAGGGCCCCGGACGGGCGGGGAGGAGGAGAGGCGGGTGTGCCTTTGGGTGGGCCCTGTCCGCCCCGGCTCTGAGGGTCAGGATGTGGGGAGACTGGCAGATCATTCTAGAAGGGTAAGCGGTGACCACAGAGGTGAGCGGGTGAGGCCAGGGTGAGAGCCGCAGGTGCGGTGGTGTGAGGCCGGTCCGGGCCCCAGTACGGTGTGGGCCCGGTGCGGTGTGGCCCCCAATGAGGTGCGGTGTGGGCCTCAGTGCGGTGTGGGCCTCAGTGCGGTGTGGGCCTCAGTGCGGTGTGGGCCCGGTGCGGTGTGGGCCTCAGTGCGGTGTGGGCCTCAGTGCGGTGTGGGCCTCAGTGCGGTGTGGGCCTCAGTGCGGTGTGGGCCCGGTGCGGTGTGGGCCTCAGTGCGGTGTGGGCCCCCAATGAGGTGCGGTGCGGTGTGGGGCCCAATGAGGTGCGGTGTGACCTCAGTACGGTGTGGCCCCGTGCGGTGTGGCCCCGTGCGGTGTGGGGCCCTCAGTGCGGTGTGGGGCCCTCAGTGCGGTGTGGGGCCCTCAGTGCGGTGTGGGGCCGGTGCGGTGTGACCTCAGTGCGGTGTGGGGCCGGTGCGGTGTGACCTCAGTGCGGTGTGGCCCTCAGTGCGGTGTGGGCCCGGTGCAGTGTGGCCCTCAGTGCGGTGTGGGCCCGGTGCGGTGTGGCCCTCAGTGCGGTGTAGGCCCGGTGCAGTGTGGGCCTCAGTGCGGTGTGGCCCCGGTGCGGTGTGGCCCCGGTGCGGTGTGGCCCGGTGCGGTGTGGCCCCGGTGCGGTGTGGCCCCGGTGCGGTGTGGGCCGGTGCGGTGTGGGGCCGGTGCGGTGTGGGGCCGGTGCGGTGTGGGCCGGTGCGGTGTGGGCCCGGTGCGGTGTGGGCCCGGTGCGGTGTGGCCCCGGTGCGGTGTGGCCCCGGTGCGGTGTGGCCCCGGTGCGGTGTGGCCCCGGTGCGGTGTGGGGCCGGTGCGGTGTGGGCCGGTGCGGTGTGGCCCCGGTGCGGTGTGGCCCGGTGCGGTGTGGCCCCGGTGCGGTGTGGGCCGGTGCGGTGTGGCCCGGTGCGGTGTGGCCCGGTGCGGTGTGGCCCGGTGCGGTGTGGGCCCGGTGCGGTGTGGGCCGGTGCGGTGTGGCCCTCAGTGCGGTGTGGGCCCGGTGCGGTGTGGGCCTCAGTGCGGTGTGGGCCCGGTGCGGTGTGGGCCCGGTGCGGTGTGGGCCCGGTGCGGTGTGGGCCCGGTGCGGTGCAGTGAGAGGCCGATGGGCGGGCTGGCCGGGCTGACTAGGCCCGTGCAGTGCGAGGCCGGGGCGGTGAGGGCCAGTGCAGTGCGAGGCCGGTGCGGTGCGAGGCCGGGGCGGTGAGGGCCAGTGCAGTGCGAGGCCGGGGCGGTGCGAGGCCGGGGCGGTGCGAGGCCGGGGCGGTGAGGGCCAGTGCAGTGCGAGGCCGGTGCGGTGCGAGGCCGGGGCGGTGAGGGCCAGTGCAGTGCGAGGCCCGTGCAGTGCGAGGCCGGGGCAGTGCGAGGCCGGGGCGGTGCGAGGCCGGGGTGGTGCGAGGCCGGGGCGGTGAGGGCCAGTGCAGTGCGAGGCCGGGGCGGTGCGAGGCCGGGGCGGTGCGAGGCCGGGGCGGTGAGGGCCGGTGCAGTGCGAGGCCGGGGCGGTGCGGGGCCGGGGCGGTGCGAGGCCGGGGTGGTGAGGGCCAGTGCAGTGCGAGGCCGGGGCGGTGAGGGCCAGTGCAGTGCGAGGCCGGTGCGGTGCGAGGCCGGGGCGGTGAGGGCCAGTGCAGTGCGAGGCCGGGGCGGTGAGGGCCAGTGCAGTGCGAGGCCGGTGCGGTGCGAGGCCGGGGCGGTGAGGGCCGGTGCGGCTGGCGGGCCGGCCGGGCTGGGAATGGAGAGCCGCTGCCTAATGAGAGCCAGGTGGGGCCACACCTCGCCTGTCCGGTCGCGGCTCCCCGGCTTTGATCAGCGTCAGGCCTAAGTGTTCCCAGGACCCTGCCTCCCCCTCCCCTGGCCCGGCCACCACTTCCCCTCCCAGCCACTCCCATCGCTGGCCCGGGGCAGCCAGAGGCACCGGGGCCCGGGCAGGGGCCCCGTTCCTGTGTCCCCCCCCCACCCCCAGCAGGCAGGCACCCGACGCCGGGATCCACGCAGCCGGACGGCGCCCTCCGTACGGCCCGGGCCTGCGCTGGGCTGCCCGCCGCCTTCCCGAAACCAGCCTCCTGCGGGGCTGGACCTCTGGAGTCCTGGGCGCTCAGACAGCACCCACATCGCCCGGCATTACCCCCACAGCCCCTCTCGCCTCCCCTTCCCACTGCCCTTCTCTGTTTTGTTTTTTCTTGATTTAAACAATGGAGCTTAAGAGTCAACTTCCTCTGCCAGGAGGCGGGGGAGGCAGTGTGGGAGGGGCCGGCCCGGGGTGCCCCCTCCGAGCCTGCCCACCCTCAGGCCCTGCCGTGAGGGCCGGACCCGGAGCCTGGCCCGGCGTGGGGGTGGCGAGCGGGCCCCTGGAGGGCCGCGCGGGGCGAGGCGGCCCCGCTCCAGGCCTCGGGGGCACCCGGCCTGCAGGGCCCTGCCGTCCTCGGGGACCGTGCTGGGCTCCGACCTGGAGCCCAGGCTGTGGCCACAGAGAGCTCGGGGGTCCCTGTGGGCGCAGGGCGCGGGCCGTGCAGAAAGCGCTCCCCCCGGCACAGGCCCCTGCCCGCCAGGCGCGGTCAGAGGTCACCTCAGTGCTCCCCGCACGCCCGTCCAGGGTGTGCAAGAGCCGGCCGCTCTGCTCCCCCGTTTCTGTGCCGCCTCTACCAGGAGGACCTGTCTGTGGGGGCCCGGGGACCGGCTCACACGGCCCCAGACCCCCCTGATGACAGGCTGCTAATGATGCGGGTCAGCGCGCTCACATGTCCTCCAGACACATTTCGGAGAGTTAATAGCGGGGTAAATCCGCCGTAATTACGCCCTTTCCCGAAGAGGTGACTTCCTGGCTGTGGGGTGGGGGGGCCGGGAGGGGGCCGGGGCGGAGAGGGAGGGGCAGGCCGCCGGCAGCCACGCGCTCTCGCCGGACGCTCTGCCCAGTGCTCGCCATGGCCGTGCCCACAGGCCCGGGCTGAGCCCGCGCCAGGCTGCGTGTGGGGGCGCCGAAGGCAGGGGCAGGGAGTCCCCACTCCCCCGGGGGTCCGCAGGCCGGGTGTTGGGTGAGTTTTCCCCCGTTACCCATTGAAGCAGCGTGCTGTGTGGGGTGGCCGCAGAGGGGTGCCTCCGGCAGAGGGGTCACTGGAGCGGCCCTGACCCAGCAGGACGGCGTCCCCACAGGCGGGCCGGGGTCACGGCGCGCACAGGCCCGCCGGGAGGACCGGAGGACGCCCAGCCTCCCGGGCTGAGGCCGGAACCTCCGCTGGCGCGGCCCACCAGCCATGGGCGCCCGGGAAGGGTCTGGAGGGGCCTGGGACGCGGGCTGTCGCCCACCATGCCGGCCCGCGCTGCCCCCCGCCTCTGCCACCCTCCCTGTGCCGCAGCCCCTCGGCCCTCCAGGCCGCCGTGCACACCCAGGGCCCCCCCGACGCCTGCCCGCGCTCGGGCCCAGATGAGCTGGGGGCTCCAGGCTGGCGAGACGGCCGACCGCCGCCGTGCTGGCTGCGCTCGGGGAGCACTCGGCCCTAATTGCCGTAATGGTGCTCGGGGAGCGCAGCCGCTCCGCGGGAGGTGTGAGCCAGCGGGAGGGCCGCACTGCCTGCGTCTGCGAGAGGGGCTGGGCTGCCAGCAGGCCCCTCGGCCCTCCACCCTACCGGGGCTGAGGGGCCGTTCTCTCACTCACCCATTCACTCACTCATTCATCTGTTCACTCAGTCACTCAGTCACTCACTCACCCATTCACTCACTCATTCATCTGTTCACTCAGTCACTCAGTCACTCACTCACCCATTCACTCACTCATTCATCTGTTCACTCAGTCACTCAGTCACTCACTCATTCATTCTCTCACTCACCCATTCACTCACTCATTCATCTGTTCACTCATTCACTCAGTCACTCACTCACCCACTCACTCATTCATCTATTCACTCAGTCACTCAGTCACTCACTCATTCATTCACTCACTCACCCATTCACTCATTCATCTATTCACTCAGTCACTCACTCGCTCATCCATTCACTCACTCATCCATTCATTCATTCACTCACTCATTCACTCACTCATTCATCTATTCACTCAGTCACTCATTCATTCACTCACTCACCCATTCATTCATTCACTCATTCATTCACTCACTCACCCATTCATTCATTCACTCACTCATCCATTTATTCACTCATCCATTCATTCATTCACTCACTCATCCATGCACGCAGTCACTCACTCATCCATTCACTCACTCATCCATTCACTCACTCACTCATCCATTCACTCACTCATCCATTCACTCACTCACTCAGTCACTCATCCTTCACTCACTCAGCCAACCAGTTGGCCGACATGGCTGTGAGCCCACACTGTGCAGAGAACTCTGGGTATATTGACTCAGTCTTTCTGGCAGTCCTGGGGGGAGGTGTTAGCCCATTTTAAGGTGACAGGAAGGGTGTGTCACTGTCTCGTCCCAGCTCCCAGCAGGTGGGGACTGCTCTCAGAGCAGGCGCTGCAGGCGCTGGGCCACGGGGCCTCGAACAGGGGACAGGCCTCGGAGCGCTGGCCTGCGGCCTGTGTCCCGCTCAGAGGAGGCTGGGAGGGCTGGCCTGCGGCCTGTGTCCCGCTCAGAGGAGGTTGGGAGGGCTGGCCTGCGGCCTGTGTCCCGCTCAGAGGAGGCTGGGGAGGCTGGGCTGCAGCCTGTGTCCCGCTCAGAGGAGGCTGGGAGGGCTGGCCTGCGACCTGTGTCCCGCTCAGAGGAGGCTGGGGAGGCTGGGCTGCGGCCTGTGTCCCGCTCAGAGGAGGCTGGGGAGGCTGGCCTGCGGCCTGTGTCCCGCTCAGAGGAGGCTGGGGAGGGCTGGCCTGCGGCCTGTGTCCCGCTCAGAGGAGGCTGGGGAGGCTTCGCACCAGGAGCCGCGCTCGGACACAGTGGCCCTCCCCTCCTGCCTGGCCTCCTCACCTGAGCCCAGGAGCAGCCGGTGTCCCCAGTGGCCGGAGGAGGACGCTGTGAGCAGAGGCCCGGTTCTGAGCACAGCCTGTCCCTGACGGTGGGAGCTCAGGCTGTGTGCCTCCCACACCCCTGGGAGCTCAGGGCCCTCCTCAGAGACGCCGGCGTGAGGGGCAGCTTCTCCGTGTGGGTCACAGGGCGTGCAGTCTGCACGCGGCCGCGGGCCCCACCCTGAGGCACCTGTGGGCCGGGCCGGGAGCGGGACTCTGCCCGGAGCTCCGTGCGCGGCCGCTGGGCACGCCTGACCACGCAGCCGCCTGCAGAGGCCCTTCACCGGAGAGTGAGGCGCAGGGGCCACAGCCAGGCCACGCCGCTCAGGAGCAGCAAGTGTGGCCCCCAGCCCCCCGACAAGCCCGTGCCAGCCGAGGCTGAGAGTGGCAGGCGTATGTAATTAACGGCCGGCGGCTCTGTAATTGCCGCGCGGCACTGCGTGGCCGTCTGCGATGGGCTCTCCAGACCGTTTTGGCGCCAGCGGCCTAATGTGGGCGCTGGGCCTGCGCCGAGGGACCGGAGCTCCATCCATCACCGGCCCCACCGCAGCCGCCGCCAATCAATACCTCCTCCCTCCCGGGCAGGCCCGGCCCTCCGGCCTCCACGCTCACCGGGGGTCTCAGAGGTGCCCCCGGGAGGGGCGGCTTCCTGCCGGGCCAGGCTGCCCGGGCCCCTCTGGGCTGACCCCCCTCCGCCCGGCGCCCACGCCCACAGCCCCCTCCTGTGGGGACGGGCAGGCTCGGGGCTGCCATCTGGGCTTCCTGGCTCTGCTCTCCTGGCTGGGGCCTGTGCCCCCTGCCCCAAAGGGGGGCCTGGGGACTCCATCAGCCCCACCTCCTGCCTGCACCTGCCTCCCCGACCAGACACCTGGGCAGCTGCGTCCTCGGGGGTCCTCAGGGACAGGGTGCTGAGCCCTGGGCCTGAAGGACCGGGGAAGCAGATGAGGGCGGGGGGGGGGGGCACCCCGAGGGATCTGGTCCCTGCACCTGCAGGTGCGGATGGGAGGCGGCAGAGAGGAAAGCTGGCAGCCCCGTGCTCCCTGTGGGTGAGGCCGTGGCTGTGCAGGCTGTATGAGGCAGGCAGGGTCACGTGGTCGCACAGCACGCAATCTTCACACACCAACACGTGACAGAGCGCCCGCTGCGCGCGCCCGGATGTGGGCACCGCGCTCAGCAGTAAACACAACAAGCACAGATTTCTGCTCTTTCCCGGGGGCGGGGGTGGGGGGGGCGCAGATACGGCAGGCGAGCCAGTGGCACAAAGTCAGGATGTCAGAGAGGAAGGGAGAGGGAGAGAGAGACGTCCATGATGAGAGAGAATCACTGACGGGCTGCCTCCTGCACGCCCCACACTGGGGACTGAGCTCCCAACCCGGGCCTGTGCCCTGACCGGGAATCGAACCCTGACCTCCTGGCTCACAGGTCGGCGCTCGCCCACTGAGCCCTCCGGCTGCGACAGGCCGAACTATCTTGGCCCCACCCCTCACCAGGTGCGCAGACGCACTGGCTCCTGAGCGCTCATCTCATCGTCGAGGCCACTGCGCCAGCGCCAGCCCGGCCGAAGCCGGGGCCGCCGTGGGCCCAGGCTCTGCTGCTTCACATGGCCCACACCCACGGCCCCGCGCCAGCACCCGGCCACGAACCGCCTCCCCACGTCCGGGCGGGCCTGGCCAGCGTCTGCCTGCCCACGGCCGGGGTGCCCAGTGCTGCTGGGGGGCGGTGGTCTTCCTTGTGCGGTCGGGGTTGGCAGGGGACTGAGCCGTGCCGATCGTGATGAAACGTTCACACGCAAATCACTCGAATGCGTGTGAGCACTTGATCAGAGCCGCCTCAGGCCGCCGATGACACGCGGTGTGGACCTGACCGCTGGCACCGGTCTCCGTGGGGGAGGGGCGCGATGTGAAACCCCGGCAGGACCTACTGCGCAGCCGCCATCGCAGGGCCAGGGCAGCGGCCTGAGGGACCGGGAGCGGAGACGGGCACACGGGAGGGAGGGAGCCACACGGGCCGGGCCCGCCGAGTGTCCCGCAGGCTCAGGACACGACGGGGCAAATGCCCGCTCAAAGGCCCAGCCGTGCCCGGCGCCCGGCCCCGGGGACTGCCAGACACGCGCCCGTGCAGCCCGGCCGCCAGCGCCGGCCCAGCTGTGCCCAGAGCCGCCGGAGAGCCTCCGTGATGTGAGGAGAGCGGACAGGCGCGAGGAACAGGCCCCGGGCCATGCGAGACACAGTGCAGGCCGTGGGGGCGCCTGTGACCGCGGGCGGGGCGGGCGGGGCACCGGCTCCCAGGAAGAGCCACCGTCCCGGAGGGAGTGGGGGGCTGGCTGTCTGCGGGGCACCCTCAGGGCTTGGGGGACCCGGGCAGCCTGCCTGGGCCTCGGAGGCAGGCCCAGCGCGGAGGGAAGCAGCTGGAGCGGCCGTGGGAAGGCAGGCGTGTGCTCACGGCCAGAGCCCCGGGCGGCGGGATGATGGACCGGGAGCGACGTGGTGCATCTGGGGCTGGCCGGCCGGCCGCCCGGCAGATCCCACCACGGGTCATCGCCCCGACAGATTAGCCCGGGGGCGGGGGGAGAGGAGCCCGGGGCGGGCCTGTCGCCCGCGCTGACCCTGGCCCCAGGCTGTGGGCACAGGGGGAGGGAGGGCCGGGCCTTCCTTCGATCTGCTCACCCACCCCGCCCCTGGGTGAACCCTACCCCTCCCAGAGCTTGGTCCCCTGCCCTGACAAGGGGCACAGTGGGCACAGGCACTCACCGCCCTCGATCCCAAGGCCAGCGGTGGGCGGTGGGGTGCGGGCCGCTTGGACCGGCCTCTGTGCTGCGGGAGCAGGTGCTCAGGGCCCCGACCACCAGCCTCCACGGCCCGGACCACCAGCCTCCACGGCCCTGACCATTGACCTCCACGGCCCCGACCACCAGCCTCCACGGCCCTGACCAGAGGGAGCCTCCTCCATGAGGGAAGCGCCCCCACAGATGTGGGGTTTTAACAAAAGCCCTGAGGGTGCAAACGGACCAGGAAAAAAGACAGGTTCGGGGGGCGGGTAAGGCTGACAGGAAGCAGCCTCGGGCAGTACGCACGCGGGCACGGCCGGGGGAGAGCTGATTCCCAGGCCCAGGCGGGGGCCAGAGGAGACGCGCCCCCCAGAGGCTGCTAGCAGAGCGGCGCTTCGAGGGAGGGTGGGGGCGCTGCCCGCAGGGGAAGGCTGGCCGCTGAGACGGGCTACGGAGCCGCCACAGACAAAGCGAGAGGAGACGGAGCAGCGTGGCCGCGGTCGACACCCCGCAGTCCAGCAGATGCGGGATTGGGAATCAGAACAGAGGGATCCCAGACACAGCGGGTGAGGGAGCAACGACCACAGACGTCCACTGGGCACCGGGCCCAGGGCACCCCCTGCCAAGGCCAGCAAGGGGCGCCACGCGTGCGGCCAGAGCAGCCCCAGGCGTCATCCAGGCCAGGGACCCTGTGGGCGAGGCCCAGGCCGGCGGGGCCCACACCGGAGCCCTCAGCCCGCCTCTGTGCCAGGCGGCCGGGCAGGCCTGGGCCGGGGCCTCACAGTTCAGACACAGCTGCCACCTTCCCCATAGCTCCCCCACCCCCACCCCCACCCACCTCATTAACTGGGCCACATCTGCTGACTGCACAGCTCTACCCAGGCCACCTCGCTCCCGCCCCCCCTCGCCGCCGCAGCCAATCAGGGCCGTGCAATCGCAGCCAAATGACCCCTCCCGCCCTCCTTCCCCCCTTCCCGGCCATGAGCTCCTGCCGGAGGCTGCTTGCGCGTGGAGCGTGGACGGGCGGTGTGGCTGCAGCACGTGGCTGAGGAGCAGGCGTGAGGCTGCGCCGCGCTTGGGGCTGACCCCAGTGGCTGGTGTGGGGTCTCAGGGCGGGGTGGCTGTGGCCCTCCGCCCCGGGACTCCGGGACGGTGGGATGGAAGCCGAGACGCCCAGCGTGCGCGGAGGGCAGCGCAGCAGACCTGTTGCCGGCAGGGCCCGGGCGGTGACACTCGGAGGAAGCGGGGCCCCCGGGGAGCCATCGGACACTGAGCACTTCGGAGAGCGGCCTCCCGGGAGGGCGGCCGGCCCGCAGCTGCCGGGCTGAGCGGCACTTTAGCCGGGGCCGCGGGCTAATGCTCCCGCCGGAGCGATCGATGCGCCGCAGCTCGATCCCAAGGCCGGCAGCGGGCGGCGGGTGGGCGGCCGCTCGGACGGCCTCCGTGCTGCACGGACTCAGATAAGGAGGCTCCGGAGCCTCCGGTGCCCGCAGCCATCCCCCGACTCAGGGAAACCCAGGCAAGGGGGTTCTCCCCCCCCCAACCTCCCGGTCTGGGGGCAGCCAGCCCCCTAGACACGGCCTCCCGCCGCAGCTGGGCTCTGCCATCGGGGCCCCATGGTCACCCAGCTCTGCCTGGGGACCCCGAGATGGCCCTGCTCCCGCCCCAGGTGCCCCCGTGTCCTTCACTCCGGGGCCAGTCCCCGCAGGTGCTCCGCCCGGGGGACAGGGGGAAAGGCCGAAGCACTCCTGGTGGTCCAGACGGGGTGGCTGCGGGCATTGGGGGTGGAGGCCAGGGCTGCTCCTCCACACACACCTGGAGGAGCCCCCGGGGGGGCCTGGCCCTGAATGCCACCGGGGGGCGGAGGGGGCCGGGTTAGTGCTCGCCTTCAGGAGGCCGTGGTGGCCGGGGACTCCGGGGGTGAACCGCTCCACACGGTGTCCCCCTCCTGCGGCCTGCAGGGCGCCTCCTGAGCGGACGGCCGTGCCAAACCGGTGTGTCCTGCCCCCTGTGAGGTGCCGGGTGCCAGGAGCGCCCAGGAGCCGGGCTGCTGGCCCAGGAGGGCCGTGAACAGCCGGCGGCTGCCGGCAGCCGTGCCCCACGCCACACACGGAGCTTCACGTGTGTGGGATCCCACTCCATCCGTGACCACGTGGTCACCTCCCTCCTGCCAGCAGGGGGGGGGGGAAAGCGGCCCCCCAGGGGGCACAGCCCTCCTGCCCCACAGCCGCCCTCCGGCCCAGGGGACTGTGATGCCCAGTGACAGGCCGATGGGCCTCCGGGGCCCCGGAGACAGCGGCTCAGGATGCTCTCGCCGCCCGGGGGCGGGTCTCCTGCAGCGAGCGCCCCCACCGCGCCAGCTCCACCGTGTGCCAAAGTGGTCATTAGGAGAGGCGGGCACAGCGGGCACCACCAAGGCGGGCCCTCCCTGGGGGGGGTAGGAGGTGCCTTCCAGAGACAAGGCTGCCCCCTGCTCCTCGGGCTCCTCGGCAGCCCCAGCCGAGCCGGGAGGCGCAGTGTCGAAGGAGGAAGAGAGAACTGCTGTGCCAGCCAGGTGCGTACAGTGCTGGCATTCATGCCACCCACTCTTTATGTGTAAAGACATTTTATTGATCTCAGAGAGCAAGGGAGAGGGAGAGAAAACATCAACCATGAGAGAGAACCGTGGATCGACTGCCTCCTGCACGCCCCTCACTGGGGATGGAGCCTGCAGCCCGGGCCTGTGCCCTGACCGGGCATCGAACCCTGACCTCCTGGCTCATAGGTCGCTGCTCAGCCACGGAGCCACGCCAGCAGGGCCGTATCTTGACAGCCCTGCAGGGTGGGCCCTCCTCCCCGTCTCACTCATTCACCCATTCCTTCATTCATTCACTGCCGGTGCTGGGAGGACGCAGAGGGCCTGGGCAGCCGCAGTCCCTGCCCGCATGGAGCTCCCGTCCGGAGGAGGGGGAAGTGAAGGCCCATCCGTTCCTCTGGGGAGGGAGCCTGGGCCCGGCGGCCAGGACGGGCAGTGGGGTCTGCAGCCGGCCGTGGCTCCGGGCCGCTCAGTCCGCACCCGTCTCTCCTCTGGCTGTGGCTGCCCTGTGTGTCCGGCCGCTGATCAGGATGCTGAGGCTGCCCACGGGGGGCACCTTCTCCGCACTCAGCTCCAGCTGGACAGCAGTGTCTCCGCCTCTCCTGGCCTCAGGCCCAGGGTGCGGATCAGTGACCCCGAGACCCTTCTGCCCGGCCCGGCTCTCTGACCCACCCTAACAGCCCCCCAGTTCACACTCGCAAGTCTGTCTGCACTGAGCTGGCTGGGAACCCTGACTGCTTCCACCCTCGCTCTGGGTAAAGGCCGCCCGCGTGGTGATGGGCAAACTGAGGCTCAGGGAGGATAAGCGAGGGGCCCAGAGCTGAAGGGAGGAGGTGGGCTGGGTGAGGAGCTGGGGTGGGACGACCCTGGGGGGCTAAGGGTTTATGTAAGATTCTGAGACCCTGAGGCCCAAACCTCTCTATTCGGTGAGGCTCTCTCTTGGTATCTATTAGTCTAAACAGCTTCATATTCAAGGTTCTGTATCCGATAGCCAGGCCCCTGCGACCCATCTCCAAGGCTGCCTCCCCCTCCCCCCCTCCCTCCGGCCACCAGGGCCTCTGGGCCTGGCTCAGCCGCGGGAGTGGGCGACAGGCGATTAATTGCCCATAAAGCACTTAGAGCCTCTCAGGCGACAAGAGTCGTGTCGCTGCAACATTATTTCATTACTGTCCCTCAGAGAGGCCATCAGCACCAGCAGGGTCCAAAGCCGGGCCGGGAGCCAGCGCCGCCCGCCCCAGCACCCTGGGGACCTGGGCAGGCCACTTAGCTGCAGCCGGCAGCCCCGCCCCCAGTGGCCAGAGGCCCGCCCCCAGCAGACAACAGCCACGCCCCCCAACGGCCATCGGCCACACCCCCAGCGGACAGCGCCCCCCAGCGGACAGCGCCCCCCAGCGGCCAGCAGCCCAGTCCCCAGCGGACAGCAGTTACACCTCCAGGGGCCAGAGCCCCGCCCCCAGCGGCCAGAGGCCCCGCCCCCAGCGGCCAGAGGCCACGCCCCCTAGCGCTGGACCACCCGCCCTGTCCCAGCCCCATGGGGTGGGAGCCAGGCGCCCTGCCCCCACACACCGCACCTGCTCGTGGGACGTCCCAGGGCCTCCAGACCTTTCGCAGGCCCCCGTGACCACGTGGGCCGTGTTCCACGCAAACCCGGCCCCGCAGCAGCAGCCCGCGGCTCCTCCATCCCCGCCTCCCTCTCCTGGCAGATGTCCCGCTCTTACAGCGGCCAGTCCAAGGCCGACCTGGGACCCGGATGGAGGAGAGGCCGCCTCCAGGAGCCAAGGACTCCAGATCTGTAACCACCTAGGCCAAGGGCGGCCTGGGCCTCCCGCAGGGTCCGCAGCCTCTACCCCCACCCCCGCCCCCACCCCAGTCCTCAGGGGAGAGAGCACTTCATGGCCACTGTCCAGGCGTCGCTCTGGAGGCGCCCAGAGTGGCGGCTCTCCTGCGGGCCTTCGGGGAGTCCCACCACCTCCCCACCCCCAATCCTGGAAGGCTTCCAGAGCCCTCCGCCCCTTGGGGTGCAAGAGAAGGTGGGGAGGCCTCCACTAGCGCGGCCAGTCAGCAGAGGCCGTGGCCACCTGGAGACCGGGGGGATGGGACAGTGACCACCTCCATGGCCAGGCCCAGCTGGACCCAGGGGCAGCCCGGGCCCCGTGGTCCTGGGCCTGAGGGCCAGCTTATAACAACCACCCATCCCAGGCCGACACACAGCAGCAGCCCCGACCCGGGTCCCCGCGCCCCTCACAGGCCAGCCCGAGCCCCAGCCCGGGGCCTGGCACAGAGCAAGGCTCACCGCCACCGCCACGGCGGGCAGTGGGATTCGGGCTGACTCCCTCCCCCTGAGGCCGTCCCGCCCGCCTGACCGGAGCCTGGTGGTGAGGAGCTGGGCATCAGGCGTGACGTCCCCCTGTGAGCTGATGTGGGGCTCCGCGCCCTTCCTGCCTGGGAGGCTGGGAGTCGGCCTCTGAGGCCCCCAGGCCTCACCCAGGGTGACGAGGATGACGGAAATCCTATAATTGTCCCCATTAAGCCCCTCCCCAGCGGCAGCCAGGCGGAGGTCAATACAGTCATTTGCTAAATGTGACGAGAAGTGGGCAGGTCAGGTTACCGGCCTCAGCCAGGGGGCGGGGGGGCGTAGACCACACCCGGGGATGGTGGGGGCTCTGAGGCAGAGGAGGTGCAAATACGGGCGGAAGGCAGGGCCTGGGAGCAGAGAGGGGAGCTGGGGTGCAGCGGGGCCCTCGTCACCTGGTCTGTGTCTGTGGGTCCAGCAAAGAGCAGGTGATTCCGGGGACGGTGTCTGCAATGGCCAGTGCAGGGGGATGGAGGCAGCCCCGTGACCAGGGCTCCCCTGAGCTCGGCCCGCCCCCTCAGAGGCAGGCTTCGGTCTCCCCACCTGTCAGATGCGGCGTGAGCTGTGAGGATGAGAGGGCCTTGGCTCCAAGGCGGGGGCACAGGGGACACAGCTCGCCACTCCACCCGGACCTTCTTTCCTTGTGAGTAAGGCACCCGTGATCGGCTGCTCATGGTGATAACGGGGTGTGCAGACAGGCACTGAGCGCATTGCACCCCAGGTCCTGCCTGCACCCCATGGCCCAGCAGCTGACCCCCACACTGTGGGCCACAGCCACTAACAGCATGGATTGTCTGCACAGATGGACGCAGCGTCTGGGCGGTGATGAGGAGGCGAGAAGCACCTGGAGTTCATGTTGGCCTGACTTACATCAGAGCCGGGGGCCTCTGTGCACCTCCCCCGGGAAGCCCGGGCCCAGGGCCCAGGCCTCTGCACTGCTGGCCCTGCCTGGCACCTCCGCCCTCCGCTCTGGCCTGTCACACGGAGCCCTGGTGCCTCCTCCCCGAGGGGATGGGGACAGGGGCTGCCTCGCAGGATGGCTAGGCTGCAGGGCACATGCTGCTGAGCTCTGGGGACCAGCGCAGGGTCAGCACCAGCAGCAGATTCTGTGACAAATGAAGTCGGAGGGTGGGATTTGACAAAAGTAAAAAGTAATCCTGACCTCACATGTGTGTTTCTGCCCCCCACTCTGATCCCCCCACCCCATTGTCGTGTTTTGTGGTTTTACTATAAAACTAGAGGCCCAGTGCACGAATTTGTGCACCAGTAGGGTCCCGAGACCTGGCCTGCGGGATCAGGCCAAAACTGGCTCTCTAACATCCCCCAAGGGGTCCCGAATAGCAAGAGGAAACAGGCCAGGCCGAGGGACCCCACTGCTGCAGGATGGGGTTGGGGAGGGACGAAGGAGGGTTCCAGGGTGTGTTCAGCCCATCTCACTCAGTCCTGATCTGCCGGGCCCCAGCAGCAAGCTAACCTACAGGTCAACTGTCTGCCCCTGGTGGTCAGTGCATGACATAGGGAGCGGTTGAGTGGTCTTAGCACGTCATTCACATATTACGCTTTGACTGGTTGAACAGCCACGGGTTGACCAGACACTTAGCATGTTAGGCTTTTATTATAGAGGATAGACAGCCCATGCTCAGCAGATAGCTTACAGGGACCCCCACCTCCACCCCAGTCACCCCTGGCCTTCAGTGTGTGGCGACCTGGGCTCTGTCCCGGGCTCCGTCCCACCCGGCTCGCCCGGCCCGAGGCTCAGAGACCTGCAGGTCCCTGTTGGCAGGAGGAGGCAGGGCCAGCCTCAGGCCTCAGGCCGCGGCCCAGTGTGGCATCCACGTGGGAGGCTGTGACGTGTCCGTTGTCTCCCTGCTGCCTTTCCCAGTGTCGTTTGTTCCGTGTCTTCTGCAAAGGCGTGCTGGTGGTGCTGCTGGGGGAACCTGGAACCTCCACCCTGTGGGTCTGAGAGCAGGAACCTGGGGCCAAAGGCCGCTGGCACCCAGAGGCGGGGGGAGGAGGGAGGACCCTGACGCGGCTCCCGCCCAGAGGCCTGCTGGGGAGGGACGCGGGCGCTCAGGGCGCTGTGAACGGGGCTCCAGGTCCAAAACCGGAGGCATGACCGCGGCCACCTCCACCTCCGCAGCTGTCCTTGGCCAGGAGCTAGCAGCCACTGACCATGTGGGCAGGGAGCTCACCTGGACTGACAGGCACCCAACCCCTGCTCTGAGCCTCACCCTCCAGGCACCCCTGGGTGACGGGCTCTCTCTGGTCCCCGGAGTGGCCGTGCCCTCCAGGGCACGGTGTGGCATCCTCCAGACCTGCTTCCTGCCCGGGGACAGCATAGGCAGGACCCGCTGGGCCACGGGAACAGCAGAGCAGCGGCAGGCAGCAGCTGGCCGTGGCCTGAGAGCCGGGAGCCGGGGGCAGCTCCCGGCAGCTGGGCACGCCTCCTGGCGGGCCGGGACGATAATTAAGAGTCAGGTTTCACCGAGAAGCGTTCCTGCCGGGAGGGATGTAAATCAATGGACAGCGTTTTTATCGCCGATGAAAATTAATAATTCAGTGTCGAACACGCTTGCACTCACTTCGCTGCCACGGGCAGGCCGGACGCGGGCTGGACCCAGGGAAGCCAGCGACCCCAGCCAGGACCGGGCAGAGCTGGCCTCCCAGGCCGGGTGCGAGGGAGACTGACCCCCCAGGGGCCACGTGGGGACGGGCCACCGGCCACTTCCAAGGGCCACGCGGGCGCAGGTGCAGCAAAGCCGGAGGGAGGTGACCGGCCAGGGGCCCGGCGGGCGGACATGGCGCTGGCCTGGTCACCTCTCCCTCCCAGGCCTGGGGGCTGGCTCTGAGCTGGACACAGCCCCAGAGTTGGCAGCCCCTGGTGCAGTGGTCCCCAGTCCCAGCCCACCCCGGGCTCTGGGTGGCCTGGGCCTCATGGAGCTGCTAGTGTTTATATTGTGACGGGGCAGCAGCCAGCACAGCCGAGAGGAGGACCCGGTGTGTCCCAGGGTGTGTCCGAGTGCAGGGCGGCCACCGTGGGCGGGCACAGATTACAGTGAGCAGCGGGAGGTGGGAGGTGAGAGGTGGGAGGTGGGAGGTGAGAGGTGGGAGGTGGGAGGTGAGAGGTGAGAGGTGAGAGGTGGGAGGTGAGAGGTGAGAGGTGGGAGGTGGGAGGTGGGAGGTGGGAGGTGAGAGGCGGGAGGAGGGAGGGGTGAGGGGTGAGAGGTGAGGGGTGGGAGGTGAGGGGTGGGAGGTGAGAGGTGGGAGGTGGGAGGCGGGAGGCGGGAGGGGTGAGGGGTGAGGGGTGAGGGGTGGGAGGTGAGGGGTGGGAGGTGAGAGGTGGGAAGTGGGAGGTGAGAGGCGGGAGGCGGGAGGCGGGAGGCGGGAGGGGTGAGGGGTGAGGGGTGAGGGGTGGGAGGTGAGAGGTGGGAGGTGAGAGGTGGGAGGTGGGAGGTGAGAGGTGGGAGGTGGGAGGTGAGAGGTGAGAGGTGAGAGGTGGGAGGTGAGAGGTGAGAGGTGGGAGGTGAGAGGTGGGAGGTGGGAGGTGAGAGGCGGGAGGAGGGAGGGGTGAGGGGTGAGGGGTGAGGGGTGGGAGGTGAGGGGTGGGAGGTGAGAGGTGGGAGGTGAGGGGTGAGGGATGAGAGGTGAGAGGTGGGAGGTGAGAGGTGGGAGGTGAGAGGCGAGAGGCGGGAGGTGTGGCCACAGGTCAGCAGGGGCCACTGCAGAGCCGGACCAGGTAAGTACCTGCAGAGAGCAGACCAGCTGACAGCAGGAGCAGAATGAGGTCCACCGGACCTTCAGGAAGGTCACTCTGGCTGCGGGAGGGGACAGATCGAGGTGGGTGGGACTGAAGCAGCAAGGAGCCAGAGGATGGGAGATCGGGGCTGGCAGGGGTGGGGGCCCTGAGGGCAGAACCAGAGGTGCTGGACAGGGCGCAGCCAGGAGGGCTGCCTGGAGGAACTGCCTGGCCTGCCCGTGACGTCATGGGGTGAGGGAGGGGGGACGGGCAGGGCGATGAGTCCCAGGAGGCCGTGGCTGCCAGAAGCAGGGAGGTCAGCCCATCGGGCCCCCAGGCCCTGCGGAGCGCACCGGCCCGGGGAGAGGGCGCCGTCTGTGCCGCCTGCTGGCACTGGCCTGGCGAGGAGGGGGCCTGGCAGCAGAGTTTCTGTGGGAGCGAGTCCTGGGCTGGCCTCACTCCGAGTGGCCTGTCCCTGCGGCTGCTGTCCTGAGCCTCGGTTTCCTCCTCTGCAGAATGGGGTCACAGCCCAGGCGCTCCCTCCCGGGCTGTGCCAGCTGCAGAGGCCCTATTGGGAGGCCGGCGAGGCCCGCGGAGCGCGGCCCTGGACGCTGAGGGCCTGGCCGGCCCTGACCGTCCTCCGCAGGAAAGGGCGCCGCCGAGGCCTGTTACCATGGAGATCCACATCTCCAACGCTGACATTCACACGCCTCCCCCGAGGCCGCGCTGACGGAATATTGGTGATCACGCTCAACTAAAAAGAGCCTATTGATCCGGGGAACAACAGAGGTCACTTTAAAAAAACCCCAAACCTATAAAACACGCATCCACCGCCCCAGGCCCCCGGCGGAGGGACCCCGCGGCTGCGGCCCAGGCGGCCTGGTCAATACGGCTCCATTAAGGGCCCTCCCGCGCCCCGCCCGGCCGGCCCGCCGGCGGATTAATACGGCGGCGTTTAATTCCGCGTCCATTAGGCTCACGTTGCCAGCTGACCGGCTCCGCTATCGACCCCGCGGGAGGCCGCTCCGGGACCCTGTGCCCCGCGAGGTCAGCGGGGGACACGGGACAGCAATGCCGGCCTGAAGGCAGGGTCCGCCCCCCTCCCGCGGTCTGGTGCCTGCGACACGGGCCACAGGAGCCCGAGGAGGGCCATGGGGGCCGGCTGGGACCCTCGGACACCTGGGGGCCTCACCTGCCCCAGACGGACATGGCCCGGGTGGAGGAGGTCTCGTCTGTCCAGTGCCCTCTCCTCCCAGTCCTCCGGAGCGGGCCTCGGCGGACCCTGCTGCCCACAGGCCCCTGGGGGCCACCACGGGCCTCGGGAGGGAGCAGGGGGACTTGCCTGCCGGGGCCAGTGTCGTCCAGGAGAGAGCTGGCCGAGCCTGGACTGCAGGCCGGCGAGATGGACGGACAGACAGATGGATAGACGAAGGCAAAACCTGCCCCACCATCCGCCAAGCAGGCAGGCTGGCGGTGGGCTGATGAGGAATCCCTCCCTGCACGTCCCCCCAAAGGTACAGCCCCCCTAGAGAGAGGTCAGAGGCCAGGAGTGACCCTCAGGAGCGGAGGATCATGGGGCCCCTCCCGGGGGTGCAGCTGGGCGGGGAGGGTGGTGGCCTGGCCCTGCCTGTCACCCCAGCACCTCCCACCGCCCCCCCAGCCCCTGCAAAAGCCCCCGTGGGGATCTCCAGAAGTCGGGGACACATTGGCTTTGCTCCCCAAGAGGAACTGAGCCTGAGCCTGTCACTGTCCCGAGGCTCCCACTCCTGTCACATTCCCGTCACCGTCTTCACTGCAGGGCAGGCAGGGGTCCCGCCCGGTGTGGGTGTGGGTGTGGGTGTGGGTGTGGGTCCCAGTCATGGCTCCCTCACAGCTCAGGCCCTGCAGCCACCTCCTCTGCACTGGGGGGGGAGGGGGGAGGGGTCAGAGAGCACCTGTCCCCTGGGAGAGCCACAGTGCCCCCCCCACACTCCGTCCCACCCCAGCAACTTGGCCCCTTGGTACCAGCACCTCAGGCAGCAGGCACTGTGGTCCCGCCCAGGCCCGGCTTCGAGATAAAAGTTCTGTTGCTGAGAGAGGGTGAGGCCTGCGGACACAGTGGCCGCCATGTTTGTCTCTAAGAGTCTAGCTCAGACGCAGACGGGCCCAGCTCACGCTTTTGCCCAGGTGTGCGGAGGGCGCCTGCTGGGCTGGGTGTGCCCAGGTGTGCGGAGGGCGCCTGCTGGGCTGGGTGTGCCCAGGTGTGCAAGGAGTGCAGGGTGAGGCTGGTAGGAGGGCTGAGCCCCCTTCGCCCATCACTAGGCCAGGCTGGGCCTCGTCTCAGGAGGTCCTTCGGGGGGACTGGGTGGCGAGGGGTCGGAGGAGATGGAACTGCTCCCTCGAACCCTAAAACAGTCCCCGGAGGCCCAGCTCCCGGTGACGCCATCTGTGCCCCTCACCGGCCGGCTGCGCCCGGGTCTGGCTGGACCTCCTGGCCGAGGTCACGCCCCTGCCCTGTCCAGATGGGCCGCACTGACCCCGGCCGTGGTGGGCGAGGACAATGGCCTGTTGTCGGCCAGCTGCCCTCGGCCACGCTCTCCGGGGACCCAGTGACCCTGAACGGGCTGCGAGAGGTCCCTGCTGACTCAGCGAGGCCCGCGCGCTAATGAACGCCCGTTGGAAAGGCCGCTGACCTTGGGCAGCCGAGGAGCGCCCATCGGCCCCGCGAGGAGAAGGGAAGGCGATGCCACCTCCTGCCCACCCGGAGGGCTCGGCGGCTCGCCGACAGCTGGACGGCCCACCGACGGGCCAGGCCTGGCCGGGAGCCGGACGCCGGGCGGGGTCGGAGGCTGAAGGCAGTTTCTGCAGCAACAGCCCCGCGCCCAGAGCTCAGAGCCAGGCCCAGGGCGGCCAGGGCTGGGCGAGGGCAGAGGGGCCTCACCAGCCTGGATTCCAAGGCCGGAGGGAGCCTCTCATCCTCTCTCCGGGCCGCGGGGACGCGTCTGTGAACGGACTGAGGACGGTTCGTTCATCAGCCGCCAGCAGCGCCCGGCGGAGCACGGCGGGCCCAGGTGTGGCGTGGCCTCCCCTCTGCCAGGCTCCCCGGAGGCAGGGCGATGCCCATTCCCAGCCTTGGAGAACCGGCCCGGGCTGGCGGCTCCCGGGCCAGGGCATCCCCTGTCCCTGCAGCCGCCACCCCGAACCCCTCGCTCACCAGGGACCAAGAACAGGGAGTCCCTGGATGCGCCCACCAGCCAGGTCCCCAGAGCGGCCGTGCCTGCCCCCTCCCCCACGCCGTCCTCCAGGGCGAGTTCAGGGGGGTGGGGGGAGGGAAGGGCCTGCCCCCTCACACCCCACTTTACCCATTTCTGCCCCCCTGTGGTCATGACGCCTGCCCCCGGAGGAGATGGGGCGGACAGGCACACAGGTGCGAGGGCCTGGCTGCGGTGGGGTTCGCACTGCGAGCCTCTGGGTCTGCGGGTGGCGTCAGCGGACGTCCTGCGGCCGGCGCACTGCCTCCAGCCCCATGACCCGCTCCCTCCTGCCCCCCGTCAGGGTCTCCCTATGGGCGTCTAAGTGGCAACGAAGCCAGCGCTGCCGACGCACACCCAGGCTGTGGGCTGGGGCCCGGGAGGTAACTGTCGCACATCCATTGTTGCTGTGCCTGCGGCCCCAGCCCCACTCCAGCGGCCTCCCCTAGGGCTGCCCAGGGCCGCAGGCCAGCACCACTGAGCCGGGCGATGGCTGGGGTATTTCCGCCCCAAACCTTGGCACACGAACCCAGGACCTGCACTCTCCTCCGGCCCCTCTCCTCAGACCTCCATCGGGCTGAGCTCACTGAGGCGGTGACGGGACAGAGGCTGCCGTGCGGGGGGCGGTGGGAGAGCAGAGGGGGGGGGTCCTGGGCTGTGTCTCCCGGCCCCGGCCCGCAGCCCCGCCGCCGGCTCAGCGGACGCCGCCTTAATCCAGATGGGCTCTCCCGTCGCTCCCCGGCCTCCCTGCCGGGAAGGTATTGTGTTCCGACACAAAAATACTTTTCATTTTTCCTACAATTTCCGTTTAAAACGTTCCAAATGTGCGGCCATATGATCTGAAACTGAACGTCAAGACAGTCCTACGGGGGCCTGGACGGTGAGAGAGCAAGGGGTCGGATCTGCTGACCCAGCCGGCGGGATCCAGTTTCAGCCTTTCTTCCCCCTCCCCAGCGGGCCTGCCCGCCGGGAGCCTCACTGGGGCGACCTGCCCGGCTCCGGGTTCCAGGACTCGCCCTGAGGTCGAAAAGCAGGGGCCGGGGCCCGGCTCCGGGGCCCTCGCTCTGGGACCTGAGCCGTCCTCGGCGAGTAACCGCATGGAGTCCTCTTCCTTCTTCTAAGTCCTCACCGGGTGTGTTTGATTTGAGAGAGAGAAGGGAGAGAGAGAAACATCCATGTAAGAGACGCATCGGACACTCCCCCACCGGGGATCAAACCCGCACCTGGGGGTATTTCCCAACTGGGAATCGAACCCACAACCTTGGTGCTCGATGCTCCAACCAACAGTGCCATGCACCAGGGCGAGGACTTGTACTTTTCTAGAACCACAGCTACCTCCTTTATCCTCTCAAACCCTGTGGGGTGAAGCTCTGGTGTCCACTTTACAGATGGGTAAACTGAGGCCCGGGGCTTACTCACATCTTCAGGCCCCGCAGCAGCAGGCAGCGGAGGCCGAACGCAGGCTGAGCCCCATGGACGGCACTCTGAGCGGCCGGGGCTTGAGGCGGCCTCAGCCGGGCCTGTGTGTCCACAGGGGAGCATCGGGGCCTCGCCCCCTGAATTCTGTGAGGGGAAGACGGAGGCGGGAGGAAGCCTGAGGGCCAGGCCCGCCCCCGGGCCCCGCGGACCTGGCGGTGAGCTCCGGATGCCCCCCGCCCGGCCGGGCTGCGGCGGGGACCAGAGCGGCCTCGCTGGCGGCTGTGGTTGTGGGCGGTCACAGCCAGGGTGCCAGGGGACAAGCCGGGCGTCATGGGCACCGCCCGAAACGGACGGAGACCCAGAGTCCATGGCGAGGTCTCCACAGGACCAGGCACCTAACAGGCACCCGTCAGTCCATCGCGTTGCCGGCTCGGCGCCCGCCCAGCCGCAGAGCTGAGGCCCTGAGAGGAGGAGCGAGGGATTGAGGCCGGCGTGCCCGCCCACAGCGCCCCTCGGCCCCCCGGACCGGGCACCTGCTCGGCTGGGCCCAAGTTGCTGCAAGAGAACCAGCCGGTGTGTCCTGGCCTGTCTCCCCCCACCCCTTACACACACACACACACACACACACACACACACACACACACACACACACGGTTCCCTGGAACTTCACAAGGAAATGGGGGGGAGTTGCTCACCTTTGCCCCGAGGACTCTTCCCGCAGGGCTCGCCCAGGCACCCCCCCGCCCCCCTCCAGGGCCGACGCCCTGCTCCCCATACAGTCGGGCCCAGGGCTGGCTGGCGCTCTCTCATCCAGGCTCGGGGTCACCCCTCAGCAGACCCTCAGGCTGAGCCAGACTCCCCCTGATCGCCCGCTAATGCAGACCAGGCCGCCGCTGCCCTCAGCCGGGAGCCGGGGAGGCACAGATGCGATGCATCAGGCGGGGAGCCGCTGGCAGGCGCGGCCCACGGGCTGGAATTCTAGACCCCCGAGGGGACACCCGGGAGGCATCCCAGCCACCGCCCCCCCCCCCCGCCACCCCCAGGCAGGGCGGGGGCTCCTCACAACTGAGAGAAATTAACACCTCGGCCTCTCACACCTGCCTGAAGGCCGCACCGCACAGACCCCCTCCCCGCCTCGTCCCCCCGCCTCGTCCCCCCGCCTCAGCCCGGGACCGTGGCCTCCTCCCTGCAGGGCACTGCCGGCCCCGAGCCCCTTCCCGGGCCAGGCGGGCCCTGCTGCCCACAGCTCGCCGCTCGCAGTCACGGCCGTCCTGGGGCCCAAACTTCCCCGGGAACCGAGGACCCTTCCCCCCGTCTCGCAGGGGAGGACACAGGCGCTGCGGGCGGTGTGCAGAGGCCCACCACCCACAGCTGCCGGCCCCTCATACCCAGGGGCGTCCTGCTCACCTCCCGCCCGCAGACCCAGCGCCCTCGAGCAGCCGCCTCCCTGCCCGACCGCCAGCTGCTGCGCACCGCCCTCGGCCCCGCATCTCTCTGGCTGCAGGTCTGTCCTCTGCCCAGCGCCCGGCAGGCAGCCAGAGCTGCAGGGCCATGTCCCCACGCCCGGGGGCAGCCACCCGTGTCCGTGCCACCTCCCACGGCCCACGTTCCCAGGACCACCTCCCAGGCAAGCACCGCCCCCGGACCTGCCTCAGCATCTGCTGCCGGGACCCCTGCCAGGACACCCAGGTCTGAGGCCCGCCCTCGCAGCCGCCTGAGGGACCCCGTGGTCACACCGGCCCCACGGGCACCTGCGGTTTAGGTGTTGCCCTGTGGCACTTCACACGCAGCCAGGCCTCCTGAGTCTTCTGGAGGGAAAGGAAACAGGTCAGAAAAGAGTTTGGGGCCCGGCCGGTGGGCTCAGATGGCTGAGCATCGTCCCATGAACCAGGAGGCTGCTGGTTCGATTCCCGGTCAGGGCACATGCCTGGTTGTGGGCTCGATCCCCAGTCGAAGGCGTGTAGGAGGCAGCCAATCCATGTTTTTCTCTCTCACTGAGGTTTCTCTCTCTCCCCCTCTCTCCCTCCCTCTCTCTGAAATCAATAAAGACTTTTTTTTTAAGCGTTTCTGTGTGGCTCAGTGAATAGAGCATCGGCCTGCGGACTGAAAGGTCCCAGGTTCGATTCTGGTCAAGGGCATGTACCTTGGTTGCGGGCACATCCCAGTAGGGGATGTACAGGAGGCAGCTGATCGATGTTTCTCTCTCATCGATGTTTCAGACTCTATCCCTCTCCCTCCCTGTAAAAATATCAATAAAACATATATTTTTTTAAAGAGTTGGGGTGATGGAGAGCGTGGACATGGTGCAGGACGAGACTGGTGTCTGACGGCAGGAACCTCGTCCAGGTGGCGGGAAGGCGGTAATGAGCCCGCCCAGCAGCAGCGGGGCCTCGGCGTTGGCAGAGAGGACTTCCCTGCCCTGCACGGCCCCAGGCAGGCCGCTGGTCCTGGGCTCTGGCTCCCAGCACCTGGGACCAGCCAGGCAGGGCCCTGCTTCCGGAACCTCCAGGAGCCAGTGCTGGAGACGGGCCGCAGGGATGCTGAGCACCGGGCATCAGGGGGACCCAGGTGCCACAGACACCCAGGGGCCAAGCCCAGTGTCCAGGCTCTGCCCAGCTGGCCCGTGACCCTCCCTGGCCTCGGTCTCCCAGGAGCAGGCACGGTGGTCGCCAGGGGCGGGCCGAGAAGGTGACCAGGACTTGGCGCCGGATGAGGAGGGCTCCGTCCCAGAAGGCCCAGGGGGACTGGAAGATCCCGGGGTCCCAGTGGACCTCTGCAGGCGGGGGCAGGCGGACGGCATGGGTCAGCTCTCCCACCACCACGGTGCCCAGACCAGAGACCCTGGGCCACGTGCTCCTGCCCCTGCCATCACTCATCTGCTCCTTCCGCCCTCCCTCCCCGCGCCTCTCAGAAGGACCTACTATGCGCTGGGCACGGTGCCCGCACGCCAGCCAGGTTCGCTCAGCTGGCACCTTCCGAGCACCCGCCCCGGAGGATTAGGACGGTGGCACCCGGGAGCCAGCTTTGTCTGAGGAATTTCCCAGCGGGCGGGAGGGAGAAGGAAGAATGACCAATTACTGGCTGTGCTGTCTCACATGAAAGCCCTCTCTGCGGCCCCGCCTCCCTGGCGCTGTCAGCAGCAATCTGGCGAGGGAGGCTGCCCGCCTGACCCTGTCCTCCCGCCAGAGCCCACCGGTGCCTCGTCCCAGCCCCGGTCCGCGGCGCCGTCCGCGCCTCACGCTCCCACCGGGGACACGGGTGGGACACACGGGGAGGCCCCTGCCGGCCGCTCTGAGCTCAGGAGAGGGGGCGGGAGCTCCGCAGCCTCCCCCGGGGTCTCCCCGCGCGAACCTGGCTGAATGGCCAATTGTTGCTCGGTTCTAATTGGTTCTGGGTCACTTCCTCCGAATCGCGGCTGCGTTCTGTTCATTTTTCCAATTAAATCTTAACAGTTCACATCTGACAAAACTCAGAAATCCTGTCAGGAACGGTTCCGATTCGGGCAGGTGGCGCGGCCTCCGGCAGAGGAGCAGGCTGAGGCCGATGGCCGGGCCGGCTTCTCTTCCCGCTCACCGGCCGGCTTCTCCTCCCGCTTCTCACCCACTCACCAACTTAAAGCGGGTCCTTCCAGGGGACCGGCCTGCTTCTCCGGTGGGAACTCAGCCGGTCCATGGTTCTCTCTCATCATGGGTGTTTCTCTCTCTCCCTCTCCCTTCCTCTCTGAAATCAATAAAAATATTTTTTTAATAATAAGAATCAAAAGCCAGGAAAAGGTGCGGCAGAACCGTAAAGCCTGTGACTAAGTGCCGGGGCCGCCCCGAGAAGGCCACACGCGGTGTGGCTCCCGCCACGGGGCACTGGGCAGGGGGCGGGCACGGAGGGACCCTGTGAGGGTGCACACATGCCACATGCGTGTGTCTGAGCCCAGAGAACGCACAGCAGCGGGAATGACCGCGGACGCCGGTTAGTAACCAGTACAGCATCAGCTCCGCCGTGTGACGAGGGGAGCACACCACCTGCTCTCCGGCGGGGGTCCCCTGGGAGTCCCTGTGCTCTGTGCTCAGCTGCCTCTCACCCTGAGAGTGAACGCGGTGGGGACATTCTAACAAATTCCTCAGCGCCAGCCCCTCCGCTCCGCTCTGCACCAGGGTTGCCCTGCGAGCCGACACTGTGCCCAAGGAGACACGAGGGGGAGTCTGGCCCTGGCCGGGCGGGCGGGAGGGGGGGGGACAGGAAGCCTGGGGCCCTCAGGGGGAGGGGGAGTCAGTGGCACCGGCCATGGGGCACTCTGGAAGGGGACAAGGAAGGATGAAGGATGAGGCCCCAGAGACAAGCAGGGGCCGAGCTGGAGGGCTGCCTGGAGGAAGAGGCCCGTCCCAGGAGCTGACCACACTCCCACCTCAAGTACAGCTCACCTGTACCTCCTCCTGCCTCCCCACCCCCAGCCAGGCTCAGGACACGCCCCCCACAGGCACCCCGACCCTCCAAGCCCTCGTCATAGACCCACCAGAACTGCTGTACAGCCAGACCCGCACGGCTTCCCGCTGCCCGCAGGAGAGAGCGGGGCCCGGCCCTGCCGCACCCCACCTTCCCCTCTCTCACCCGCTCCCTCGGGACCGCAGGTGGAGGCGGGGGACCTCCCAGGGGGCTGACGGCGTCACATTCAGAGCTTTCGGGACATGGACCCGTCCCTGCACAGCTGCCAGGTGGGCGGGTGTGCCCGCCTGCAGAGGGGCCTCCCCCCGAGCTCTGCCCGCTGTGAGGTGGGGGGTTTGGGGGGGAAGGGGGTCCCACACCTGGCTGAGGGACCGCAGGCCGAGGGGCTGTGACCCCTGCCTGCTAGCTCCTCCGTCCCGGTGTTGACGGTGGGACAAAGGGGAGGCGGCACACAGCTGCTGACCGGGCTGCCCCGGGGAGAGGAGGCCGCGGAGCACTTGGCCTTGACCCCGGGCGCTGAAGGCCACGCCTTGGCGGCAGCACTCCGCTCATTCATTACTGAGCACCCAGCCGGGCAGGCAATTAGCACGGCCTCCATCCTGACGGCTAATTGCACTCACTGCTGGGGTCGCCGGCCTCCGCCTGGGAGCCGGCCTCCGGCCCCCGCTCTCCAGGTTCTCTGGAGCGGCTCTTCTCGGAGGCCAGTGTGGAGAGCCCTCTGTCGGCCCCCACCTCTGGCCCGGACTTCAGTCCCGCCCTGACCCCTGGTCCTGCACCCACATCACTGTGAGACGGGGCAGGGGGAGCAGAGCAGAGGACAGAATTCGACAGCCAGAGTCAGTGCTGTGGGTGCTGAGGGTGCTGAGGGTGCTGAGGGTGCTGAGGGAGCTGAGGGTGCTAAGGGAGCTGTGGGTGCTGAGGGTGCTGTGGGTGCTGAGGGAGCTGAGGGTGCTGAGGGAGCTGTGGGTGCTGAGGGTGCTGAGGGTGCTATGGGTGCTGAGGGAGCTGTGGGTGCTGAGGGTGCTGAGGGTGCTGAGGGTGATGAGGGTGCTGAGGGAGCTGTGGGTGCTGAGGGTGCTGAGGGTGATGAGGGAGCTGTGGGTGCTGAGGGTGCTGAGTGAGCTGAGGGTGCTGAGGGAGCTGTGGGTGCTGAGGGAGCTGAGGGTGCTGAGGGAGCTGTGGGTGCTGAGGGAGCTATGGGTGCTGAGGGTGCTGAGGGTGCTATAGGTGCTGAGGGAGCTGTGGGTGCTGAGGGTGCTGAGGGTGCTGAGGGTGATGAGGGTGCTGAGGGAGCTGTGGGTGCTGAGGGTGCTGAGGGTGATGAGGGAGCTGTGGGTGCTGAGGGTGCTGAGTGAGCTGAGGGTGATGAGGGAGCTGTGGGTGCTGAGGGTGCTGAGTGAGCTGAGGGTGCTGAGGGAGCTGTGGGTGCTGAGGGAGCTGAGGGTGCTGAGGGAGCTGTGGGTGCTGAGGGTGCTGAGGGTGCTATGGGTGCTGAGGGAGCTGTGGGTGCTGAGGGAGCTGAGGGTGCTGAGGGAGCTGTGGGTGCTGAGGGTGCTGAGGGTGCTATGGGTGCTGAGGGAGCTGTGGGTGCTGAGGGAGCTGAGGGTGCTGTGGGTGCTGAGGGTGCTGTGGGTGCTGTGGGTGGGTGATGCAGCCTCAGGACACTTGCAGGGTCATGGGAAAGATTGGATTAGGGGACAGATGTGATGCACAGACACAGGTGAGGAGCTCAGTAAACTGTCCTGGTGACACCACAATAATGATGATGGTGATGACAGTGATGGTGATGGTGATGATGGTGATGGTGATGATGGTGATGTGATGGTGGTGATGGTGGTGATGGTGATGGTGGTGGTGGTGGTGGTGGTGGTGATGTGATGGTGGTGATGGTGGTGATGGTGATGGTGGTGGTGGTGGTGGTGATGGTGGTGGTGGTGGTGGTGGTGGTGGTGATGGTGGTGATGGTGATGGTGGTGATGATGATAGTGATTATGGTGATGATGGTGATGGTGATGGTGGTGGTGGTGGTGGTGATGGTGGTGATGGTGGTGGTGGTGGTGATGGTGGTGATGGTGGTGGTGGTGGTGATGGTGGTGGTGGTGGTGGTGGTGGTGATGATGGTAGTAGTGATGGTGATGGTGGTGATGGTGGTGGTGATGACAGTGATTATGGTGATGATGGTGATGGTGGTGGTGATGGTAGTGGTGGTGGTTGTGGTGGTGATGGTGGTGATGGTGATGGTGGTGGTGGTGATGATGGTGGTGATGGTGGTGATCATGGTGATGGTGGTGATAATGGTATTGATGGTGATGATCAGGGCATAGCTGGGGCCATGTGCAGAGGGCTGGGACAGGACAGATGTGGCTGGTGGGACCCAGGAGCTGAGTTTTACATCTGAAAACTGACACACCGACACACCACTCAGGAACCGGACATTGCATGTCATTAGCATGTTTGGAGGAACATTCCCAGCCCGGAAGGACCAGGCCTTGGCCTCTCCCTCCCTCCGGGGCCTGAGGGGCACCCCTCGCTCCCAGCCCGGTGGCAGTTCCCCCCCCCCCCACCGGTGACTCGCCGCGGGCTCTCCTGGCTCTGGGTCTGCGGGCGAGGAGAGTGACAGGTGATCACTGCATTCTCCTCAGTAACGTGCCGGGCAAAGCCCAGTGAATGCCAACTGTGGTAGAGAAAAAGCCACCATCAGATCCCCAGCCCCAGCCCCTCACGCCCCACCAGCCCCACACCCCCACCAGCCCCACCAGCCCCACCCCCCACCACCCCCCACCCACCCTCCCCACCCAGCCCACCAGCCCCACCCAGCCCCACCATCCCCCCACCAGCCCCACCAGCCCCATCACAACCAGCCCCACACAGCCCACCAGCCCCACCAGGACACCCCACCACCACCACCAGCCCCCCCCATCCCCACCAGCCCCACCAGCACCACCATCAACCCACCACCACCATCCCCCCATCCCCACCACCTCCACCATCCCCACCACCCATCATCCCCACCATACCCACCATGCCCTAACCACCCCCTCCACTCCAGCTCCCCACCATCCCCACCACCCCCCACGCCCACCAGCCCCCACCACCCCCACCCACCGCCCCACCACCAGCCGGCCCACCAGCTCCCCACCAACCTCCCCACCACCAGCCCCACCACCCCCACCAGCCCCAACAGCCCCACCACCCCCACCAGCCCCACCAGCCCCACAAGCCACCCACCCCCACAGCACCACCAGCCCCACCACCCCACCATCCCCCAACCCCCACCCCACCAGTCCCCACCATGCCCCCATCCCCCACCATCCCCACCACCAGCCCCCCCACCATCCCCACCACCCCCCCCCATCCCCACCATCCCACCACCACCCCCACCATCCCCACCACCCCCACCACCCCCACCACCACCATCCCCACCATCCCCACCATCCCCACACCACCATCCCCACCATCCCCACCACCCCCACCATCCCCACCACCCCATCATCCCACCATACCCACCATCCACACCACCCCCACCACCACCATCCCCACCACCACCATCCCCACCACCCCCACCACCCAGCACCCGACCCGCCCCCACCATCCCCGCCAGCCCCGCCAGCCCCACATCCCCACCACCTATCCAGGCCCCACCAGTCCCCACCAACCACCAGGTCCCACCAGCCCCACCTATCCCCACCATCCCACACCACACCAGCCCCCACCATCCCCACCACCACCCTCCCCACCCCCACCACCCCACCACCATCCCCCCCATCATCCCCACCACCCCACCAGCCCCACCAGCCCCGCCAGTCCCCACCAGCCCCACCAGCCCCACCACCCCCAGCCCACCAGCCCCCACCATCCCACCACCCCCACCCAGCCCCACACCAGCCAACCACCCCCACCCCACCACCAGCCCCACCACCACCAGCACCATCACCACCAGCCCCACCACCACCAGCACCATCACCACCAGCCCCACCACCACCAGCACCATCACCACCAGCCCCACCACCACCAGCCCCACCACCACCACCCCCACCACCATCCCCACCACCATCATCCCCACCACCTCCCACCTCCCCCACCCAGCCCCGCCAGCCCCACCAGCCCCACCAGCCACCACCACCACCAGCCCCACCAGCCCACCAGCCCACCACCAGCCCCACCAGCCCACACTACCCCATGCCCCACCACACCACCCACCCAACCCACCATCCCCACACCCATCATCCCCACCATCCCCACCATTCCACCCCAACCATCCCCGCCATCCCCACCATCCCCACCATCCACACCACCCCCACCACCACCATCCCCACCAGCCGGCACCCGCCCCACCAGCCTCCACACCACCCCCACGAGCCCCACCAGCACACCACCCCAGCCCCCCCACCACCAGCCCCACCACCACCCCAGCCACCACCACCATAGCCCCAGCAGGCCCCAGAGCCCCACCAGCCCCACCAGCCCCACCACCCCCACCAGCCCCACCTCACCCCCACCACCACGAGCCCCCCCACCCCCACCAGCCCCACCACCCCACCATGCCCCACCACCCCCACCACCACCAGCCCCCCCACCCCCACCCCCACCACCCCCCACCACGACTCCCACCATCCACACCATCCCCACCAGCCCCACCACCACCCCACCCCCCCCACCACCATCCCCACCATCCCCACCATCCCCACCCCCACCAGGCCCCACCATCCCCAACCACCACCAGCCCCACCATCCCCACCACCCCCACCATCCCTACCACCCCACCACCACCACCCCCACCATCCCCACCACCACCCCCCCCACCCCCACCATCCCCACCATCCCCACCATCCCCACCACCACCATTCCCACCATCCCCAGCATCCCCACCACCACCATCCCCACCACCACCATCCCCACCACCACCCCCCCCACCACCACCATCCCCACCATCCCCACCATCCCCGCCATCCCCACCATCCCCACCATCCCCACCACCACCATTCCCCATCCCCACCACCACCACCAGCCCCACCAGCCCCGCCACCATCATCCCCACCATGCCCCACCAGCCCCACCACCAGCCCCACCAGCCCCTCCACCAGCATCCCCACCAATCCCCACCCACCAGCCCACCAGCCCCACCATCCCCGCCACCCCCACCAGCCCCACCATCCCCACCACCACCCCCACCATCCCCACCATCCCCACCATCCCCACCATCCCCACCACCACCATCCCCACCATCCCCTCCACCATCATCCCCACCATCCCCACCATCCCCACCACCACCATCCCCACCACCCCCACCACCACCATCCCCACCATCCCCTCCACCATCATCCCCACCATCCCCACCATCCCCACCACCATCCCCACCACCCCCACCATCCCCACCATCCCCACCACCCCCACCGTCTGCTTGGCTGGGTGGGCTCGCCCAGGGCGGATGTCTGGGAACACGGCTCCAAGGTGGGCGCCACTGGCCAGAGCCCAGACAGGCCGGGCTTTCACTCCTGTCACAGCAGCTGGGCACTGTTCCTCCAGCACCTCCTGCGCCCCACAGGGTGGGGGGTGCTCCCCCAGGACCACCTCCTGCCTCCTCCCAGCCCCCACGGCAGCTAGGCCGCTCAGAGAGGCCAGGCCTGGCCCAGAGCCACACAGCAAGAGGGGCGGGCCCAGCCTGGCGCCTGGCCTCCAGGGGGTCTAAGGAAAGCCACACCCCCTGACCCGCACGCCCCAGGCTGCTGCGCTGTGATTGGTGGACTAGAGCCTTCCCCAGGCCTGGAGCACAACCCTGAGACTGGTCCCCACTGGAGGACTTTTAAAGGTCCTGGTCTGGCCGAAACCGGTTTGGCTCAGCGGTAGAGTGACGGTCTGCGGACTGAAAGGTCCCAGGTTCGGTTCCGGTCAGGGGCAAGTACGTTGGTTGCGGGTTGCGGGCACATCCCCGGTAGGGGGTGTGCAAGAGGCAGCTGGTCAATGTTTCTCTCTCATCGACGTTTTTAGCTCTCTATCTCTCTCCTTTCCTCTCTGTGAAAAATCAATAAAATATATTTTTTTAAAATTAAAAAAAATAAAAGTCCTGGTTTGGCCCTAGCCCATGTGGCTCAGTGGATAGAACATCAGCATGCAGACCGAAGGGTCCTGGGTTCGATTCCGATCAAGGGCACATGCCTGGGTTGTGGGCTCCATCTCCAGTAGGAGGCGGTTGGGGGCAGGGCCTCCTGTGGCCCCCGGTACCCACTCCCCTCTCCGCGTTAGTGACTGAGCCCTCTGGGCGGTGGGGTGGTCACAGAGAGGAAGGCAGGCGTCCGGGAAAGGGCCTCTGGGGCACCCCTGGAAGCTGGGAGGACACCCCTCTGCTCCTCGCACTTCCTTTCCTCCGCGGGGACAAAGGCACGAGGGCTGGAGCTTCGGCAGCCGCTCGGGCCTGGAGGAGAGCACCCGGTGTGAGGACGGGAAGGAGAGGCAGGGCGTCCCTGGGTGCCCTGCCTTCGTGGGCGGCACTCCCACTGGCGTGTTCCGGCTGCAGTGGTCAGCTGGTGGCTGGCCCGGCGTGGAAGGGCCTCTGGTCTCTTAGCTGGGAGGTTCACCCGGTTCCCTAAGCCGAAACCAGGTTCCAGGGCTTCTCTCCCTCGTAAACATGCAAGCTGCGGATCCGCGGCCCCGGGCTGCTCTGCTTCCCCCCAAGGGACCCCGATGAGCACAGGTGCAGGCTGTGAGCCAGGCCCACCGCCCCTGCACTGCCACCCCCTGGACGCCGCGGGAGGAGCAGCCCCGCCCCCACCAGCCCCTCTCCCTGCCGGCCCAGTGGGCCTGGTGGGTAAGCTCTCCCCGCCCTCCGGGGCTCACTGTTGGGCGGGGGAGACGGAGGCTGGGGGACAGGTGGTCACACAGTGAGACAGGCCACCGCTGTCCTGCACTGTGACGGCTGCCCAGGGCCGCTGCCCGCCCCCCACGGCTGACGCCCCAAACGGGCTGCCCCTGGGAAACCAGTGGTTTGCAGAGCGCCAGGCTGGCGGACGCTGCCCGCACTCCCGCAGGTGACGGAGGCCAGCTTTCTGTGCGCGGAGAGGGTGCTCAGGGGCCTGGCTGCCTGAGGGGGAATGTCAGACCCGCCCAGGTGCTGCGTGAGGGTGGTTTTCAGAGGAGATCCACATGGACTGGGAGACACACACACACACACACACACACACACACACACCCCGGCAGCTGAAGGCCTTAACCAAAGACGGAGCTCCAGCCTGGGAGGGGATCCTCCGAGACCCCTGGAGACGGCAGCCTCAGGCCCAGCAGCCGGCTCCCCCCACCCCCCCCCCATCCCGCACTCAGTACCTAAGACAAATAGTGTTACTTCTCCAAACAAGTTTTTAAAAAAATGAAATATAAGGTAACAGAAATCATTCCCACATGACCCCGTGACCTTCAAACTCTGCAGAAATGGTAAAAAAGGAATCTGCAAATACAGGTGTGCAGCAATTTCAGAGCACGTGCTGGTCCTGACAGGTGCGGAGCCCGGCTTCCTCCCCCGTCCCCCCCTCTCCCGCAGCCTGATCAGGACTGAGTCTCTGCGGGGCGGGGCGCCCACCCCCATGGGACTCCCCACTGCGCTTGGGCTCTGCCCTCTAGTGGGCACTGGCGTCTCCTGTGGGCAGGGGACCTGTGGGCATGGGGCCTGAGGTCCAACGTCAGCCTTGCGTCCCGAGTCTGGACTGTCCCCGAGTGGGCCGTGGCCGCCCCCACATCACATTGAGGCCGTGGGACTGCCTACCACCTCGCCTGCCCGTCATTCATTCACCACGACAGACCAGGGCCACGGACAGCCCCATCCCGCCCGCCAGGCAGACGGGGAACAGCAGAGCCTCCTTGACGGGAGGGTGGGTGGGGAGGAGTCACCTGGCCGCGCCCAGAGGCGGGCGGGTTGGGTGGGGGTGTCAGGGCGGGCTCTGGGTGCCACGAGGTGGGGGTGCCAGGATGGGCTCGCTGCCCCTTGAGCCCCACTTGAAAGACTCCTGACGGAGACAGGCGTGTTTGCTTCGCCTGCACCTCATGGACCCGGTCCGCGGAGGCGTTCCTGCAGGGCGCCCAGAAACTCCCACTGCGGCAGGCGAGCCCACTCCGGGAGGGCGCGGCTCCCGGGGCTCAGGGGCGGCGCTCAGAGCCGGGGCAGGTCCCCCAGGAGCACCAGAGGGGCCACTGGCCGGCCTGCCCTGAGCAAACCTCCCAGAGCGGTCCCTCCAGAGGGCATCAAGCCGAGCCCAGCCCGCACCGCCTCAGCCCCCTCTTCCTTCCCCCTCCCCCCCAGGGGCCAGCGCGGGGAGGGGGAGCGGGCTCTGCCCCCGCGGCTCTCCCTGTGGAAATGGAGGGCTCTGACAGCGCGCGCCTCCCGCGATGAGAATAAATAACGGACGGGGTGCGGGGTCTCTCACGGGCAGCCTTGTAGACATGTGTGCGGACGTTCTCCTTTCCCAGAAAGGAGGGTGTGGGGTGTCCTTTGTCCAAACTCACTGACCTGCGCGCTGAACTCAGCGCTTCCTCCACACGGACCCCTCCCGGCCTCAGGGGGAGGCCGCCCGCCACTCCGGCTCCGTGGGCGTGCAGCGTGGCCCAGCGCGGGCCTGCACTGACATCTAACAACCAACTAACCACTCACTAACTAATAACCAACTAACAACTAAAAATTAACAACTAACCACTAACAACCAACTAACCACTGACTAATAACCAACTAACAAACAACTAACAGCTAACCACTCAGTAACTAACAACTAACAGCTAACCGCTAACTAATAACCAACTAACTACTAATGATTAACTAACCACCAACTAGCAACTAACTATTAACGAACAGCTAACTAACCACTCAGTGACTAACAACTAACAGCTAACCGCTAACTAATACCAACTAACTACTAACAATTAACTAACCACCAACTAGTAACTATTAACTAACAGCTAACTAACCACTAACAGCTAACTAACAACTAAGTGAATAAATAAGTGAGAAAGCCCAGGCCGTGGGACTCGCTCCCTCGGCAGTGGGCTCGGGGCCTTATTTTTTCCGATTCCCCGGCTTTTCCACCACAAAGGAGCGGGGCGAGCAGCATTTGTTTCCCGGGAACAGAGGGTCCGGCGGGCGGCGCGGGGCCTCCGCGGGCCGGACTCCGGGGCGGCGGCCGAGGAGGTGGCAGGGCCGGGCCCGGCCAGGCGGGGCGACGGGTCCTCCCCTCCCCTCCGCCCGCGGCCTCGGCTGCGAACGGCGGCTCCTCCCGGCGAAGGCCCCGAGCCGGACCCCCCGCGGGTGGAGGGCAGCGGGGCGCCGGGAGCCTCCGAGGGGCCTGCCCGCTCCCGCCGCCGGCCTCGGTCCGCCCGGGTCGGGGAGGGGGACCGGGTGGGGGTCCTGCGGGCTCCCCCCCCCCCGGCCCGGCCGCGCCCCGCGGGGCCCGACTCGGAGGCGGCCACGGGTGCGAGCGGCGCCCGCGGAGGAGCCGCGTCTCCGGGCGGAGCTGAGCGCGGGCTGCGGGCGGCCGGGGCGGGGGCGGCGGCGGGGGCCGGGGAGGGGGGCCCGGAGGCCCGGGCCGGGGCGGGGGATGCGGAGGCCGGGGCGGGGGATGCCGAGGCCGGGGCCCGGGGGCGGCGGGCGCCGGGGCCGGGGGCGGCGGGGCCCGGGGAGGGGCGGCCGGGAGGGGCTGGGAGGGGGCGCGGCCGGGAGGCGGGAGGCGGGGGCCGGAGGGGCGGCTTTTAGCGAAAAGAGCGGATCATCAGTGAGACCATTAGGCTAATGCGAGGCGCGCGGCGGGATCAATGCGGCCTCGCGGGGCGGAGGGGGCCGGGGCCACGCGCCCCTCCGCCCGGAGCAGCGGCCCCGCCCGGGGGTGGGTTTTCGCGATTTCAGACGCAAACTCCACCGAAGAGCGAGGCCGGATGTGCTGACGCCGCGGTTCGCGCGGCTCCGGGAAGGGGCGCGGCTCTCCCCTCCCTCCCCTCGGGGTCTGCGCTCCCGGACGTCCCGCACTCGGGGCCCCGCGTCCAGGCTCCCAGCCGGGCCGCCTGAGCGGGGGAGGCCGGGCCTGTGCGGGACGCGGGGACCAACCACCCCCCGCTGGGAGCGGTGGGCACACCACAGGCGTCCTGCCTCCTCGGGGACCCTGAGCTCCGGGGTCCTGGGGTCCAATCCTGAGGCCCCTCTCGGCGCAGGGGGACCAGGCTTTCAAAGGAGCGTCTCGGCGGTGGCGTCCTCACAGCCCCGTTCTCCCTCCCTCCAACACCCGGGGGCAATGACCCCTCCGTCTCTGGGGCACTTCCTGTGGGGTGGGGCGCCCCTTGCTGGGTTTAGGGGCAGAGGGAAGAGAGGGAGGTGACTGGTTCAGCCTTCCTCCGGCCTCATTGGGTGTGTCTGTGAAATGGGCGCAGGAGCGGAGCTGGGTGGGAGCAGGGCTGGGGGGTGGCTCAGGAGCAGGCACCCCCAGCTCCAGGAGAGGAATATCGTTAAGGGGACCCTGTCCGTCAGCGTCAGCATGCCAGCATCATCCTGTCCACCCCGTCCCTATCCGGCCAGGCTGCCCCCCCCCCAGAACTGGGCCCACACAGGACTCTGCCTCCCCCAGAACACGGAGGCCCAGGTGGTTCCGGGCACCCAGAGGCCTGAGAAAATCCCACGGAAGCATTCCACAGCGTGGGGCCCTCGGAGGCCGAGCCCGGGGCACCGATGGACAGCCTCTGGGACACCCCCACCTTGGGGACCTCTGGGAGGAGAGGGGGGCCCTCACCCACTCAACTCCCCCGCCCCAGCCCGGGTGTGGGCTGCGGGCTGAGCCCTGCCATCTCCCCTTGGGGAGCAGCTCGGCCCTGCCCACAGGCAGCGTTTGCCATCAGATGCCTGGGCGGGCCCCCCATTCTCCCATAAAACGGGGCCTCCCCTCCCCCCAACCAGGTGACGGAAGGGCGTGAGACAATAAAGCCCTGGATCACCCCCAGCTCACAGGCGGCCCCAATGACGGGGACCGGGCTGGGGCCACGCGCTCCCGGGGGCCGCCTCCGGACACGGGGCCTGCCCGCTGTGAGGGCAGGTGCCTTTGGGGAATGGGGCGCCGCGTGTGGACACCCGGGGTCTCCGCTGGGGACGAGGCCAGGGCGGAGGGGAGGTGAGGAGTGTGGACCCTGGGGTGGGGGGAGGACAGGGTGCTGCAGGTGCCTGCAGGACAAGGGTGCGTGTGCTGCGCTGGGGCCAGGGTCCTCGGGCACCTCCTGTGCTCCCGGCTGGCCGTCCTGCTGACCCCGAGCGGGCAGCGGCGTGAGGCTGCCCTGTCCAACCGCCAAGCCCGGGGGCGCGGGCCCGGGGCTGGGCATCCGGCGCTGGCAAGACCCTGTCCTGAGATCGCGCCGCCTTCACCTGGGCTCCCGGCCCCCGGGCTCCCAGCCAAGCTCAGCAAGGCGAGTGCTTCTCCCAGCGCCACGCGGTCTTCCCTCCGAGCGTCTTCCGGGCAAGTCCCGCCGAGGACCGGGCCGGAGGGGGAGGCCCGGGAGGACCAGGGCGGAGCGGGACGCCCAGGAGGACCAGGGAGGCCCGGGAGGACCAGGCCGGAGGGGGGGGGCCGGAGCGGCCCTGCAAAGGCCGAGCGCGAGGCCCGGTCTCCTCCTCCGCGCCCCCACCTTCCCGGCTCACCGCTCCCGGGTTAACACCGCCTCCTCCCGGAAGCCCTCCGGGACCGAGGCCCAGGCACCGCCTTCCGCCCTCCCGGCGCCCCCTCCACCCCCGCTCCCCCGCCCCCCCGTTGCAGCTCCGCGCCCTCGGGAGCCGGCGGGCCTCCGCGGGGCCGGGCCGGAGGGAGGGGCTGGCGGGAGAGGGACGGGAAGCGGCGAGGTGAGAACGGGGGGCGGGCCCAGGCCCAGCCAGACTCCCCGACGCCGGAGAGACGCCAGGTGAGCCCGGCGGGCGGAGGGGCGCCTGGGGGCGGGGCGGGGCCGGAAGGGCTGCGGGGGGGGGGGGGCCCGGGCCGCGGGCGGGGGGACCGGGGAGCCGGTCCGCGGGGCCCGGGAGTCCGCTCCTCCGGCCTCGGGGCCCGCGGCCCGGGCGCCCACACCCTCCTCCGCCTCCGGGGACTCAGGCCGGGAGCCGGGCGGGCCGCGCGGGGCTGGGCGGGCCGCGGACGCGGAGCACGGCGCCAGCTCCCCAGCCCGACCGAGCGGCGGGGCGGCCGGGCGGCCGGGGAGGCGTCTCCGCAGAGAAATAAGCTGGGGGCGCCGGGCTCACGGGGCCCAGCCGGAGGACCGGTCCCGGAGCCGGCTGTGCGGGAGGGGCGCCGGCGGGGAGGGGGCAGCGGAGACCGACCAGCGGGACCGGGCGGGGAGGGAGCCGCGAGGGGCAGGCGCAGCCCGGGGCGGCCGGGGTCGTGCGGGTGGGCGCCTCCCGCCAGCTCCTTTCCGGGGGGTGGGCGCCCCCATCCCAGAGGCCCTACCACCCCCAGACTGGGCGCTCCCCTCCCCGGGGACAGGGCGCAGCCTTCGCACGGCCGGTCCCTCCCTCCCCGGTCTGTCCTGGGGCACCCAGCCCGACTTCCTTGGCGGCGGGCGCCGTGGGCCCAGTGACGCCGAGAGGGTCGGGGCGCAAATGGAACCAAAGACATGAACACGGGGCCGCGAGGCCACGCCGGGCTGCGGCTCAGACCCACAGCGAGGCCCGCTGGGGCGGGGGCGGCGCCCGGGGCCCAGCGGCGAGGACCCGCCGTCCCCGCGCTCGGCGGCCTCCCTGGCGGGTTGGGCCGGGACGCTCCGCGGGGACAGAGGCCGGAAGGTCCAGCCCGGATGAAGCGGCTTCACGCCGGTTCCAGGGAGCGGTCGGTGGGACGGCAGACCCGGGTGGGATGAAAACACGGCTCCGCGGCCCGAGGGCAGCACCGGGCGCTCCTCCTTTTAAATGAGCCTTTATTCTGGACGTTTCCTAACGGGAGCGATGGAGAGGGAGCTGGAAAGGAAGCCGGGTCCCTTCTCTTCATCAGCACTCAGCTAATTAGTTTGTTTTTGTTGAGATATTTTCAAGCAAACGCAGATATCACACCATTTCGCCAGTAAATACATGTGTCTTTAACTGACAAGAACTTTTAAAGATTAACAATACAGAAACTAAGTAAATCAAGATCAACAACACAGGAAATAAAAGATTAACAAGACAGCTAAAAACGCACCTCTCAGTATGCCGCCCCAGTCTCCCTCCGAAGCGCCAGCTTGTCCTGGTGGAAGGGCGGTGGTGGCTTCTGTCCCACTTGCCTGCAGGGAAGCAGCCGAGTCCTGGTCCCTGTCCTGGTCCCGGTCTCAGTGCGGTTTAAGCAGGGCCGGGGGCTCCGGAGCGCGGACCCAGCAGGCGGGCGGCTCTGAGGCCAGGTCTCCAGGCGGCCGGGACTCGGCTTCCTCTTGGCACCTTTGTCCCTTGAGTGGGGTCCAGGTTGAGGCCTCAGAGTCGGGAGGACTGGGACTGCTCAGCACAGGCAGGCTCCAGGGCGGGGGTGGCCCAGTGACTTCGCGGGGTCCCTGCCCCAGAGTCTCTGCTCCTCTTGGAGCCTCGGTTTCCCTTTCCAAGAGCTGTCAGGTGGGCCTGGCCAGTGTAGTTCACTAGTTGAGAATCATGGACCCAGGAGCCCAGGGGTCGCAGGTTCGATTCGGGGGTCAGGGCACATGCCCAGTTGCTGGCTGGATCCCCAGGAGGGGCCCTGCAGGAGGCCTCTGGCGGATGATGCTCCTCTCTCATCGGTGTTTCTCTTCCTCTATCCCTCTCCCTTCCTCTCTCTAAAAATCAATAAAAATGTGTTTTTAATTTTAAGAAAATTGCTAGCTGGGACCAGAGGCCACAAGGATGCTTGGGAGAGAGACCTGCAGGCACAAGAGAAAGAGCGCCCGCCTGCAGCTCCTGCTCCCTCTCTCAGTGCCAACCGTCCCCTCAGCTCCCAGCCCTTTTGTCTCAGTCCCCCGGCAGCTCAGCGCCCAGGCCCTGTGGGGAGGGCACCTTGGCCTGGGAGAGGGGCCTGCAGTGCTCAGTGTGCCTGGGTCAGCCCAGGGGAGGCCCTGGGCGCAGGAGTCAGAGTGGCGGGGGAGCCGCCTGCTAGGCAGGTGCCCCTCAGTCCCTCAGGCGGCTTAGGAGGAAGCAGGCAGGCGCGGGCCCAGGGCCAGGGGTGGCTGGATGGAGCTGGAGGGGGTCCTGGATGGGTCCTGGGGTGTCTGGGTGGAGCCGCTGTGCCAGAGGTGGTGGGTCACTCTGAATCCTACGAATCCCACACCATCCGGTAACCCCTAGACTCCTGGGCGGGGGTGGCGCTGGCCTGGGCGCTCCTCAGCCTCCAGGTGTGGGGGAGGCCCAGTACTCACAGGGCAGAGCCCATCCTCAGCCGGGTGAGAAGGGGCCGGATCAAGGTCGCTGCCACCGGGGCTGGGCCAAGGCGGCCCGCCTGGGCGTCCAAAGCCATCGATCCTCCTGGGCTCAGGGAGTCTGACCGGACACCAGGCAGCCCTGGTGGCTGAATCAGGCTCTGAGGGGTGGGCGGGGTGGCGTGTGGAGGGGAGGGCAGGCAAGGTGGAGGCAGACCTAAGCCATCCGTCTTCGGCCAGGAGCGGAGCCAGCACGCCGAGGCTGGCGGGGATGGCTGGCGCTGGGGCTGGCGCTGCGGTCCCAGCCTGGCCCCGCTGTAACCACCGCTGCTCCCTGGAGGTGCTGCCCTGGGGCCGCCCCGCGATGCTGGGTAATCGGGCTCACTACGCCAGCCCCTGGGGCCCGGCAGGAGCCCAGCTTCCTGCGCTTCCCCGTGGGGCTCCCAGCTCCGGAGACAGCGCCAGGCCCTCCAAGAGGGGGCAGCCTCCTCCACACCCTGCCCACCGCCGCCCTCCGGCGCCTCAGCCCCGCACCGCCCAGCCGCCCCTCCCCCAGCCTCGCAGGCCGGTGCGGGCCAGCCCAAACATCCACGGATTCATCGGATTCACCGGAAAGACGTGGCCCTCCTCTCCCCGCTCCCTTCTGTTTCTTGGGGGTGGGACTTCTGACTGCGCCCACGGACTCCGCACCCTTCACAGGCCTGCGCCCTGCGCCCTGGGGCTCCCGGGCCTGAGGCCGGCTGCCTGAAGCCCCGAGGGAGACCCGCCCAGGACCAGGACAGGCACGGCCTCTGCTCAGCACAGCTGCAGCCACCCTGTCACCGCAGGGCCACCGTCCAATAAAGCAGTTGCTTTGCGGGGTGTCTCCTTTAACTTGGGGTTCGATGATCCTGTTCTGGTTCTGGATTCCTGATTCCCGGTGGCCCAGCATTCCCGAGAACCCAGTGGCTGGTCACAGGGCGGGTGCTGGGCTCACAGGGTCCCGGGGCTGTGGCCTGGTGCGCAGAGCGGGTGGGCGCTGCAGGGAGGACCGGCCCTGGCCCCAGGCCTCCGATGGAGGACAGAGCTGCAGGAGGCCGTCCTCAGAATGTGTCCGCTGATGGCATGAGGCCACCACAACACAGCCGAGCACGAGGGTCCCGGGAGCCTGAGCCAGGTGGGAGCGGCCCTCGGAGTGGCCATGAGGGAGCCCCCTGGCACCTCTCAGACCAGGCATGCAGGCCTTCACAGGGCACAGCTAGCAGCAAATTTGCTTTGTTAAACCAGATTCAAGCCCTTCTAGATGAGCTCAAATTGAGGCTCAGCAGCTGCTAAAAGTAGGGGGTTAGCCCCGCCTCCAGGAGAGCGAGTCTGAGCCTGGGGGTCCAAGAGGAGGCTGATGGGTCTACCGCCACAGTGGAATGGGGCTGGGGGTGCTCCCCCCTGTCCTGCATCAGGCACGGGAAGCAGGGTGCCAGGACAGGGTGCCCCACGGGGATTCAGGGGCCTGGCCTCGGGGCACTGGGGAAAGACAGGCGGGGATGATGCGGTCAGAGCTGGGCAGTAGATGGGCCCAGGGGCTGCCCGGCAGCGAGGCCCCGTGGTACCTTGTCCTGGGCTGCGTGTGACCAGGCTGCAGAGCCTCTAGCTCCGGCTGGCAGCCCAGGCCCAAAGCCGGATGGAGGTTTTCCAGGGGGTTGGCTCTGCAGTCACATTAGCGACCCTTCCACCCCACGACCCGCCCCAGGCTGGAGAAGGGGACGCAATACAGGGGCCCTGCCTGCAGCCTGCAGCGGGCTGGGGGGGAGAGGGGGGCACTGACAGAGAGGTGGCCACGGGGACCCCACCTTTGGAATTCCGGAGCCCACAAACGGCCCTGAGCAGGGACTGCGCCACCTACCCACCGGGGCCTCCAGGTCCGAGCCCCTAGTGGGCCAGACTGCAGGCACCCAGGGTGAAGGGAGGCGGAGTGAGGGGGATGAGGCGGAGGTCACCGTCCCCCCCAGACCTTGCTGGAGCGCCAGGGTTTTGTTTTGGCCAAAAGAAAAGCCCCATCTGCTTGGAAGCTTTTATCTCGTCCCGATGGGACAGTGGGCATGGCTGCCGCACGGCCTCCCGTGCCAAGCGGAGCAGCCACGGGTTCTGCCTGAACTGCCTGGTGGCTGCCGGTTTGTGCGGAGCCCCAGAACTTGGGGTGCAGGACCCACCTGGTGCCCCTCTCCCTCCCAGCTCCCTCCCCGGCCCCACTTCCTCCGGGTCCGCTGGACCTCCGGGGGAAGGGGGGTTGGCAGCTGGGCCCCCAGACCTCAGACTCGGGCCCACCTGCCGCCAGCGGGCCGGCTCTGGCCCAGGTCAGGGAAGTGCACGGAGGGGAAGTGCCGGAGAGGGCGGCCCCGCCCAGTGACCACACAGCAGCCGGAACTCCAGAAAACGTCCCTTTTTATTCCATACGCAAATGAGTAGACTCGTTAAAAAACAAAAAAGAAGGAGAGTCTTGGCCTCTGGCGCTGCAGCCCCTGGGGAGTCCCCGCCAGGCCCTGCGCTCCGAGCGGAGACCTGCGGGCCCGCATGTCCGGCCGCACCTGCCCCGCGCCCGCCTCTCCCGGTCCTCTCCGCGGCCCGGTCCCCGCCCGAGGGGCTCGCAGTCCCGGAGGCCGACCGGTCCCCGCGGCGCCGGTGCTGGGGGCTCCCCGCGGCTTCTGCAGGGACCTCCAGGCTGAGCCCCTTCCCGGGCGACGGCTTCCGGCCTCGCAGCTCCGCCGCGCCCGCCGCGTCCGTTATCTTCTGGGGGTGCGTGGGGCACAGCCCGCCCCGGCCTGCCCTCCGGAGCCCCAGGGGCTGTGGGCGCCCCGGGCTCCCCGGCGTGGTCCCCGCGGGGCGTCCCGGCGCTCCTGGCGGCGCGGGGAGTGGCCCGGCGGAGGGGCTCACACCAGGCCGGGCATCTGCGCCCGCAGGAAGGGCACGGAGGCGGCGGCGGGGAAGGCGGCCAGCGGGTAGGCCAGCGCCCCGGAGAAGCCGAGCAGCGGCGGCGGCGCGGGCGCGGCGGGCGCCAGCGGGAAGGGCAGCGCGGCGGGCGGCCCGGCGGCGGCGGCGGGCGGGCTCTCGTGGTAGAGCACGGGCACCCGCACCAGCCGCTGCGCGCCGGGCGGGGACAGGCTGGCCGCCTCCAGCTCGGCCGCCAGCTGCCGCTTCCACTTGTTGCGCCGGTTCTGGAACCAGATCTTCACCTGCGTCTCGGTGAGCTGCAGGGACGCGGCCAGGCCGGCGCGCTCGGCGCTGCTCAGGTAGCGCTTCAGGTCGAAGGTGGACTCGAGCTGGAAGACCTGGCTGCGCGAGAAGACCGTGCGCGTCTTCTTCTTCCGGCCGCCGGCCGCCGCCGGGGCCTCCGCCGCCGCCCGGGCCTCCGCCGCCTCCTCCGCGCCGGCCGCCGGGGCCCGTTCCGCCGGCCCCGACACCGCGCCCGGCCCGGGGCCCCGCGGCCAGGCGCCCTCCGCGCGGCCCGGCTCCTCGCCGGCCTCGGGCGAGTCCCGGTCGCTGGCTGCTGGGAAGACAGGGAAACAGGCGGCTGCGCGGGCTGCTTCCGGACCCGGTCCCGGTGCCCTCCGCGCCGCGCGGGCACCCTCCCGCACCGGCGCCGCGCGGGCACATCCCGCGGGGATGGAGAGGCGGGGCAGGAGGGCACCTGCGGACCGGACACTACCAGCACCCACACCAGAGACAGACAGACAGACAGAGACCCGCCAACAGCGCGCGGAGGCCGGTTCCCGCAGCCAGCGAAACGCATGGAATACGGACCCGCAGGCCGCCCCGGGAGGTCAGGGTCCTCCAGGGAAATGTGGGCGCCCGTGGGCAGCGGACACTCCCGGCCGCAGCCGCAGCCCCGGAAACGAGGCCCGGCTGGGCCGGCGCTGGCGCAGGAGCGGGTGCAGGACCCGCGTGCACAGAAGCGTTCCTGCGGGAGGCAGGCCGCCAACGCACTGGGTCCCCCGGAACCTCCGGTGCTCAGGCCCCGGGTGCCCACCGCCCCTTCTCCCCGCTCCTGACCCAGATTCCCGCTGCTCCCCGAAGCACTCAGGCCGCAGCACACGCAGCCGCCGCGAGCGCCCGGGCGGCCTGCAGCCTGGGCTTTCCGCACGAGGCGGAGGGCCCTGACCGGCTCCAAACACCGAGGTCCCGACTCCCACAGGGAGGAGAGGCCGCTGGCAGCGGCTGGAGCCGCAGCTGAGGCCGGTGGTGGCCTGTATTGCCTGGTGCCACTGAGGGGGGGGGGGGATGCTGATTTCTGGGTGCCCCTACCCTACCCTAGTGGCTACACCTCTGGGTGCCGCAGAGTGATGTGGGGAGCCTGTCTGCCCACCACACCCTCACCCCCAGACTCACGGAGGCTGGCCGGCGGCTCTGACGCAGGCTGGGGCCCTAACCCGCATGGTGTGAAAGGAGCCCGGCCACCTCCGGGAGCTGAGGAAGTGCGGGGGGGTCTTACCTGAGCCCCTCTTCAGAGTCACCCCAGGAAGGGCCCTACACTGGATCACCGCATTTTTAGGAAACGGATCCGCTCACATTAATAACAGGGCTCAGGACCTGCCCCTCCCCGCCTCGCACACCAGAGAGGGGCTTCCCAAGCCGGAGCAGCACACAAGATGCCCCGGGGCTGAGTGGACCTCAGTTCAAGAGCCCCCAGAACCAGAACCGAGCCGGCCACAGTGTATGTGTGTGTGTGTATCTGTGTGTGTGTGTGTCTGTGTCTATGTCTATATGTGTGTGTGTGTGTATCTGTGTGTGTCTGTGTGTATCTGTGTGTGTGTGTGTGTGTGTGTCTGTGTCTATGTATATGTGTGTGTGTGTGTCTGTGTCTGTGTGGGGGTCTCTGTGTGTGTGTGTGTGTGTATCTGCGTGTGTCTGTGTGTATCTGTGTGTGTGTATCTGTGTGTGTCTGTGTCTGTGTGTGTGTGTGTCTGTGTGTGTGTCTGTGTCTATGTATATGTGTGTGTGTGTGTCTGTGTCTGTGTGGGGGTCTCTCTGTGTGTGTGTATCTGCGTGTGTCTGTGTGTATCTGTGTGTGTCTGTGTCTGTGTGTGTGTGTGTGTGTGTGTGTGTGTGTGTTGGGGGGCTGGTGAAACCCCGGGCCTGGTTGGAATGGCTTCCCAGGGCCCCTCCCTGTGTCTCCCTGCCAAGGCCAGGTCCCCCCGAAGCAGCAGCCCTCCTAGGGAAGCAGAACCTTGGGGAAGGGGGCAGAACTCGGGGTTCTGTAATGAGTGGGTGTTGAGGCTGAGGACCCCAGTCCCAGCCCTCAGCAGGGAACAAAGGCAGGAGAGAGGGAGGAGCAGGAGGGAGGGGGCTTCGCTACAGGAGCCCCTCTTGCCTGGCAGACCACAGCCTCGGCCTGGAGGAAGGGAGAGGCCGGGCGGGCGGCCTAGTCCGCAGCTCGCGCAGGAGACGGGATTTCGGGCACAGACACTGTGGAAGCCGCTCCCCTCTGGGTCCAGGGTCCGGCTCCCACAACGGTGGCTCCCTCTGCTCAACGCCTGTATTTCCCCGCATCCGACTCTCCTTTGTCCTCCCTTCCTCTCCTCCTCCTCCTCCCTGTACCCCCTCTTCCCGCTCGCTGGGTTCTTTTGCTGCGCCTCCTCTGCTTTGCTCCTGCAGCGTCCCCCGTCCCCGTCCCTCTCTGCTGTCTTCCAGGCCCCTCTCTCCTCGTCAGGTTCACGTTCTCTTTCCTCTCCACTGTCACCGCCTCGCCCAGGCCCTCCCCGCTCTCCAGCCCCCCAGGCCCCGCAGGGTCGGGCGATGGTGGAACCTCCTCCCCGCGGGCACCGTCCGGACAGCAGCCTCCAAACGCGCCCCGGTCTCTGCTGCGGCCCACGCGACCGAGACGCCGCCACACACGAGGGGAGGGGAGGGTGACCCCAAAAAGTCCCCGAGCAAATGCGCGGGGAAGCAGCGGGCCCCGCCGCCCGGCCCGCCCGCCACCCGCCCTCACTCACTGTCCGGACTCGGGCCGCCTCCGTAGCCGCCGTGCGCCCGCGGGCACCAGCGCGTCCCGCCGCCGCAGCCCAGGGCGCAGGGCGGCCCGGGCCCGGGGGGCGGCCGGGGGCCGAGGCCCAGCGCGCCCGGCCCCAGCGGAGCCCGCGCCCGCGCCTCGCCGCCCTGCCCGGGGCCCGTGCGCAGCTGCCGCCGCTGCTGGAGCCGCCGCCGCCGCGCCCGCTCCGCGTCCTCGTCCTCCGGGTCCTCGTCCTCGTCCTCCCCGTCCTCGCGGCCGCCGCCGCCCCGGGCCGCGCGCCCCGCGCCCTTGGCCTCGGCCGCCAGCAGGTTCTCGATGAGGAAGGAGGAGGCGCGGGCCGGCGTGGCGCGCCCCGGCTCCGTCAGCTCCTCCGGCATCTCCGCCGCGGGCCCGGCGGGCTCGGCGGGGCTCCTCGGGGTGCCGAGCGCCCGGGGCGCGGCCGGTCCCGCACCCACGGGGGACGGGGCGCGCGGCTCTGGTGCTCGCGCCGGGCGGCCCTGGAGCCGCCGCTCGCAGCGCCCGGTCGGGCCCCGCGGGGGTCAGGCGGCCTCCGCGCCGGGTCGGGCCGGGCCGGGAGCGGGTGCGCCCACAGCCGGCCGGACAGCGCCTGGCGCTCCTCTCCGTCGCCGCGCTGGTCGCCGCCGGGCCGGCCCGCTGGGGGCGGGGAGGGGAGGGGAGGGGAGGGGCCAGCGGGCGGGGCGGGCGGCCGCCAGCTCAGCCCCCGGAGCGCGCGGCGGGCCCGGCGCGGCCACGGCCCCAAGATGCCCGGGATCCGGACGCGCAGACGTCGTGTGTCGGGGACCCAGGCGGGGGGCGCGGCGGGTCCGGCCCGGCGGGATCCATTCCCGGGGTCCGCGCCAGCGCTCCGAGGGGGGCCGGGCGGGGGGGAGGGGGCGGGGGCGGGGGTAGCTGGGCCTCGGCCCGGCGACCTCCCATTGGCTGTGGGACCGATAAGAGCCAGGCTGGCCAATCACCGTCCTGCGGGGCCGTCATCCCTGCTGGGGAGTGTTGGACGGGGTAACTGTGTGTGTGCGGGGCCTGTGCGTATGTGTGTGCGCGCGCGTGTGCGTGTGTATGAGGGGGTGTGGAAATCCCGGGGCGTCCAAGAAGTCGCAGGGGGCTGGCCACAGTCATTTTTTTAAAGACCCCGAGTGTCCTGGCAAAATTATGGCATTTTTTCTTTTATTTTTAAATATGTATATTTTTTTATTTCAGAGAGGAAGGGAGAGGAAGATGGAGACATCCATGATGAGAGAGAGTCGTTGATCGCTGCCTCCGGCACTGCACGCCCCACGCCGGGATGGAGCCACAACCCGGGCCTGTGCGCTGACCGGAGTCCAGCCGGTGACCTCCGGGTTCCTGGGCAGATGCTCAGCGCAGCCACGCGGGCCGGCCCGGTCTCACGTTCGCACTGAATGAGAGTGGAGCTTGTCGTGGCTCCGGTTCCCATACCGCCTGAGCCACTAAGAGCAGCTGCCGCTGGGGGAGGCCGAGGGGAGGGGCCCTCCTCTGCGCCCCGTTTCTGTACTGTGAGCCCGCGGGGAGCGCCCCCCCCTCCGCAGCGGGGAGCGCGGGCAGGTGCCGCCAGCCGCCCGGGGAGCCGCAGGGAGCGCCTTCCGAACGGACTCCCGCCCGGGCGGCAGCCGAGAGGCCCGGTCGAGGCGGCCGCAGGGGAAGAGCCGCTTCCCCGGACGCGGGTTACCGCGGGGCGACCCATTCCTGGGCCCAGGGCCGGGGGGGGGGGGGGGGGCGGGGGGATGGGGGGCGGGGGGATGGGGGGCATTCCAAGGCGGGCGCCGCTCCCCCAGGTCCAGGTCGGTGGCGGCCCGGCCTCCCTCTCGCTTCCATCTCCGGATCCACCGGGCGACGCGGAGGGCGCAGGCGGGAGCGGCGGGCGGGCAGCGGCGGGGCCTGGGTCCGTGCTCGGAGCCCGGGGCCTCTCCGCGCGGCGCTGTGGTCCGAGGGGCGCGCGGCGGTGGGAGCCTGGAGGGACCTCGGCGCGGAGACCAGGCCTCCGGGTTCGCTCTCCGGGCCGCTCTCCGGAGCCCGCCGCCCGCCTGCCTGCGTTTCCCTGCGGCTGCCCGCGGACCGCGACCTCGGGGAGGGCTGTCTGCCCACGCAGGACCGCGGCTGCCCTCCGTCCCCCTCCAGCCCGCCCACCCGGAACAAAGACCCGTGGCCCCTGCCCGGAGGGGCTGGGCTGGTGCAGGCAGAGATGGGCCTCTGGTCCACAGATGGCGCCGAGCTGGGGGCTGGGGAGCTGCGGCCCCCCAAGGACTGCTCCCCGGACTCCCAGCCAGAGGGCCCGGCCAGGGGAGGGTGGACTCCCCAGTGACAAAGAGAAGGGGGGGTTCCTGGCTCAGCACAGGGGGTGCAGTCGGGGCTCCTGACAGACGGGGAAGCTGGGCCGGAGGGAGGGGGCCGGAGCGAGGGGGGCTGAGGGGAGCAGTGCCTCCCAGACAAATCCCGCTCCCCCAGGCTGCCCGGGCCCCCCATGAGCAGCGCCCCCCCCCCCAGCACTTCCCCGGACCCACAGCCGCAGAGTGGGGCCACCCAGCCGGCTGTCTGGGCACCTTCCCAGTGGGGCTTCCTCTGAGTGGCTCCCGATTCTCCCTCCTGGGAGGGGGTTTGGGGGGTACTGGCCCTGGGCCGGGGATGGGGGCTCGTCTTCCCCACCCTGTCTCTCTCCTGTGAACCACACTAGTGAGCGCCCTGTCTGGGCTCGGCTGCTGGCAGTGAGGCTGGACTCAGCCGACCTGTGTCTCCCCACTGCCTCTGGGGGCCCTGTGGGGTGGGGGTGGGGCTTCTGCGGGTGTCAGGGGGGTGTTCCTGAGCGTAGGGCACCAGGCACCTTGGGTCCCCACACTGCAGGGCCCACCCTGGTGGCGGCAGCCGGACTGGGACAGCCAGGGCGGTGACTTAGCCGGGCGCTGGCCCAGGCTCCTCCCTCCGGCAGCCAGTCCAGGTGGGGAGGAGAGAGGCCCCAGCCACCAGACGGCAGCAGAGGCCCCGGGTCCCAGGTCCAGAGGCTGCAGCCTCCAGGTGGAGACAAGGCTGCAGTAGAGCCATGGCTGTTCCAGGACCCTCTCCAGCTGCTCCGGCAGGTTCCTGGCGTTCCCAGGGCCGGCGCCGGCTCCAGGCAGACGGTGAAGCTGGAGGCTCCCGCGCAGAGTGGAGCCTCAGCCCACAGGCTGTCCCATCTGCATCTCCGTCTCCCCGAGGGCACCCGTCCCACCTCAGCCTCCTCCCTCCTCCGCCTCTCTTGTCCTCCTCACCCTCCAGCCGCCATCTCTCCAGGGGCCCTGGCCACTGTGGGACCCAGCGAGGGTCTTCCCACCGGGACAGTGAGCAGGGGTTGTGCCTGGCCCGGGACCCCCCTCGCCTGGCTCAGGGCTGGTGGCCACGGGGCCCACACACCAGAGGGGGGCCATGGATAGCCCCACCTCTTCTGTTCTGTTTTAATACAAATTTCCTTTGGGGCCGAAACCAGTTTGGCTCAGTGGATGGAGCATCAGCTGAAGGGTCTCAGGCTCGATTCCGGTCAAGGGCATGCAGCTTGGTTGGGGGCACATCCCCGGTGGAGGGTGTGCAGGAGGCAGCTGGTCGATGTTTCTCTCTCATCGATGTTTCTAGCGCTCTATCCCTCTCTCTTCCTCTCTGTGAAAAATCAGTAAAATATATATTTTTAAAAATTCCTTTTGGGGATAATTTCTAGGAGCACCCGCTTTAAATCCCAGGGCACTCCCTGCTCACTTCCTCTCTTCCTCCCCGCCCCCTCCCCACCCCCAGGTGGCTGCTCTGGCCCAGCGCTTTGGGGGCCTCCAGCTCCTTCCCCCCCCCCCAGGGGTGCGCTGTGAACCCTGGAGCTGACACAGAGCGGGATGTTCCAGGGGTATGTGCAGGTGCGGTGTGCGTCTGTTTGTGCGTGTACATGTGTGTGCGCGTGTGTGCAGTGCACGTGCACGTGTCGTGTTGTTGGTATAGATCTCCTTTCCAGAAGGCTTGAGCAGTCACATTCCCACCAGCCTCTGTGGCCTCCCCATCACCCCTCTGCCAGGGGGGCTCGGCTCCTTTGGCTTTTTATTATCTGCCAGACGGACGGGCGCGGTGGTCTTAGGTCCAGGCTGGGGTGGGCGGCGGGCAGGGTTGGCGGGGCGGCTGGCGGGGCACAGCTGGCATTCACACTGCTCCCGGCCTCCTCCGTGTGCTCCTGGCCCACGGCAGGTCTCTGACTGGGACTGTACCCTCCACCCAGCCCCAGCCCAGGGCTCGGCGCAGTGGGGGCAGCGGGCACCTCCTCGCCCTCGCGGCCGAGATCCTACGGGCAGAGGGCACTCACACTCACTGCCGGTCCTGAGGCCCTCAAAGGAACGCGTGGTCTGGGGCCACGGCTGAGGGCCAGCGTGTGCAGTGTCCTGGCGGCAGGGGGGCAGTTTGCAAGGCATGGCCTGCTCCTCGCCCACAGTGTCCCCGGCAGCTCAGCCGAGGACACCAGTCCAAGCATTGGTGTCCGGGTGCTGCATCGCGCCTTGGGACAGGGGCAGGGACCCTGCTGGCCGCCAGCGCACCGGCTCCTCCTCAGGCCACTTGGTGGTTAACAAAGCTGAGCACAGGGCTGTGACTGTCCTGACCCTCCAGCGCCACCGTGGGGACACTTCTGGGACTGACCTGCAGGAACAGCAGGCTGGGACAGACGTTTTACCCCGGTCCCACTCCCCACTCCCCACTCCCCTCCCCACAGTCTGTGACAGTCTCGGACAGCCCTGAAGAGCAGGAGGGGAGAGTGCGACCAGGCTGGGAGAGCAGAGGGGCTGCGTTAGCTTCCAGGCTCACCCCCCTCCGGTGAGAGCAGCAGAACTAGGGAGAAGGGCTCCCACAGGGATGCGCCCGGCTCCAAAGAGCCCAGTGCACCCCCTCACTGCCTGCCAGCCGCCTGCCAGCTGCTGGGGGCCAAGCCCGCCCTCCAGGAAGCAGGGGGACAGCTGGGTGAGCGGCGTGCACCCCAGGACCCAGCGCGGCCCCCAGGCAGTCTGCCCCCCCAGCCCCCTCTTGGAGCATCCCAGCCCTGAGAGTGAGGTGGAGGGGGACCCCACGGGCAAGCCCACCTTGGGAGGGAGGGGGACGGCTCCTGGGGTGCATGGGCTTTGGGGGTTCCTTCCCCTCCTGGAGCCCGCAGAGCAGACCACCCCCGGGGGAGGAGGAACGGATTCTGGCCCATCCCCGGGCCTGGCCCCACCCCCCTGGGTTTGCGCCCAGGCCCCTCCGTGGGCGCAGGATGGAGGGTTTCCCGGCCGCCCCTCCGCCTCCCGCAGAGCTGAGCCAGGGAGCCAGGGACTCACTGACGAGGTGTAGCTAGTGGGTGCCAGGAGCCTGGCCTGGACGGGCCTGCGCAGCTCCTGGGGGGCTGGAGGCAGTGAGGCCCAGGAGCCCCTGGCAGAGCCCGCTCAGAGCGGCCAGGCTGGGGCGGCCCCCAACCTCTGCTCTGCGGGAGGAGCCCGTCCGGCCCTCTGGGTCCCAGCTTCCCTGCCCCTGGGGTGTCTGCCCTCACCGAGGGGGTGGGAGCGGGAGGGGGAGGGGGGGCCGAGAAGCAGAGGGGGGCGTGGTCCAGCAGGGAAAGGGCCGAAGCTCCACCCCTCCCTGCTCTGGGCAAGGCCTCTGCACCGGGGCCTCCGGGAGCACGGGGACTCCGGGAGCACTGAGGCTCCGGGAGCACTGGGGCTCCGGGAGCACGGGGCCTCCAGGAGCACGGGGGTTCCGGGGGCACGGGGGCTCCGGGGCAACGGGGGCTCCGGGGGCAACGGGGGCCCGGAGCACGGGGCCTCCGGGAGCACTGAGGCTCCGGGGGCAACGGGGCTCCGGGGGCACGGGGGCTCCGGGAGCCTGGGGCTCCGGGAGCACTGGGGCTCCGGGAGCACGGGGGCAACGGGGGCTCCGGGGGCACTGAGGCTCCGGGGGCAACGGGGGCTCCGGGGGCACGGGGGCTCCGGGGGCACGGGGCCTTCGGGGGCAACGGGGGCTTCGGGAGCACTGGGGCTCCGGGAGCATGGGGCACGGGGCACGGGGCTCCGGGGGCAACGGGGGCTCCGAGGGCACGGGGGCTCCGGGAGCACTGGGGCTCCGGGAGCACGGGGGCACGGGGGCTTCGGGAGCACGGGGGCTCTGGGGGCACGGGGGCTCCGAGGGCACGGGGGCTCCGGGAGCACTGGGGCTCCGGGAGCACGGGGGCACGGGGGCTTCGGGAGCACTGGGGCTCCGGGAGCACGGGGGCACGGGGGCTCCGGGAGCACTGAGGCTCCGGGAGCACGGGGGCTCCGGAAGCACTGGGGCTCCGGGGCACGGGGGCTCCGGGAGCACGGAGCCTCCGGGAGCACGGGGGCTCCGGGAGCACGGGGCCTCCGGGAGCACTGGGGCTCCGGGAGCACGGGGGCTCCGGGGGCATGGCAGACCCGGGCTTCGGACCGGCTGGGCTGGAAGCTGATGGGACAGGGAATGGGGTGCAGGTGCCCTGGCCCCGACCTACCCCTGGCGCCTGGAGGGTGGGAGTCCCCCAGGAATGAGGGAGCATTGCCCTTCCCACGGGGCAGGAGTGACGGGTGGGGGCGGAGGGCTGCTCTGCAAATCTGGCGATGGAGGCCCACACCGGGCAGGGGACCCCTCCCCTCTGACCAGGAACAGGCACAGAGGCCAGAGGACAGCCGAGGACACGAGGACACGCAGCAGCAGGAAGGAGAGGATTAGGATCCAGGGGAGTCCGGCCTCCCCCTTCGTGCCCCTCCCCCTCCTCCAGGGCGCCGGGAGGGGCAGGGCAGGGCCCCAGGGTGAGTAGGACTCACTCCCGCAGGTGTGCGGTCCGGGGAGCTGTGCGTGGAGGGGCTCTGCGGGCGCGCACTGCCGGGAAGTCAGTGGGGGAGAAGGTTCAGGTCCCCTGGGGTGGCTGCCGGCTGCGGGAGGGGCGGCCGGTCCTGGGGGGGCAGGGCGGGGCTGGGGCGCTCCTCCCAGTCCTGCGGGCCCCTCCCGCCCTGTGTGCTGCCATCACCAGGGAAACCGGAGGCTTTGCCGGAGTCTGGCTTTTTTCAAACCAACACTTTTTGGGCCGGTTCCCGGGCGGCCTGGGCCGTGCGGAGGCTCAGGCAGGTTTCCCAGCGGCTCCGAGTTCCCTGCACAAAGCAACAGGCAGGTCTCCATCTGTCCTCCCCCTCCCCTCCTCTTCCCTCCTCCTCTTCCTCCTTCCTCACCCCTCCCTCCCTCCCCTTTCCTTCTCCTCCCTCCTTCTCTCCCCTTTCCTTCTCCTCCCTCCCCTTCCCTCCTCCTCCTCCTACCTCACCCCTCCCTCCCCTTCCCTTCTCCTCCTCCCTCCCTCTGCCCTCCCCCTGCCCTCCCCTCCTCTCTTTTCCCCTTCCCCCTCCCTCCCTCCCTCCCCTTTCCTTCTCCTCCCTCCCCTTCCCTCCTCCTCCTCCTCCTACCTCACCCCTCCCTCCCCTTCCCTTCTCCTCCTCCCTTCCTCCCCTTTCCTTCTCCTCCCTCCCTCTCTCCTCTTTCCTTCTCCTCCCTCCCCTTTCCTTCTCTCTCCTCCCCTTCCCTTCTCCTCCTCCCTCCCTCCCTTCCTCCCCTTCCCTTCTCCTGCTCCCTCCCTCCCTCTCTCCCTTCCTCCCCTTCCCTTCTCCTCCCTCCCTCTCTCCCCTTTCCTTCTCCTCTTCCCTCCCCTTTCCTTCTCCTCCCTCCCTCTCTCCCCTTTCCTTCTCCTCCTCCCTCCCTCTGCCCTCCCCTCCTCCCTTTTCCCCTTCCTCCTCCCCCACTCCCTCCCCTCCCCTCCTCCCCCCTCCTGCCTTGCCCCTTCCCTGGCTGGGTGTGCCAATCACCAGCCTGGGCGGGCACACAGGCCCTGCTGCCTCAGCTGACCGGGTCACCCAGCAGGCGGTGGGCTCCTGAACCTGGCACCGAGCTGTGCCCCCCTTCCCTCCGCTCCAGCTCCTCCTCCAAGCCCTCCCCAGGCTGAGCACCTGTGGCCCCCACCTTGGCGCAGGTGCACAGTCCCCCCACTTAGGAAGCCAGGTGGGAGCTAGAGGCCCCCCCTGCACTCCCAGCCTGCACCCCTGGCGCCTGCAGAGTCTGGGCTCCTCCTGGGCAAAGCGGCCCCCGCTGCGCGTCCATCAGGACTCTGTCCCGGAGGATCTGAGTGCCGCCCGCAGGACCCGCCTGGAGGGAGGGCCGGAAGGAAGGCCGGCCAGGGAGTGAAAGGTGAAGGGGGGAGGCAGGGGGGAGGGAAGAGGAGGACAGGGGGAGGGGCAGCAGGGGAGAGGGAGAGGGAGGGGGGAGGCGTGTCTGGGGCATGGTGGGCGAGGTCACCAGAGCGGGTGGCACTCAGGGTGTCAGGAGAAGGCTGGCAGCAGGGGGGTGGGGGGCAGGGCAGTCGGAGCCAAGGAAGGAGTTCAAGGAGCGGCCGCCCATCCCGCCACCTCCCTCCCATGGTTTTAATTAGGTTCTGGCACTCTCCATCGGAGCACTGTGCTCAGCATCTGCTGATCAGGCGGGAGGAAGCAGGAGGAGTGACGCCCAGCCCACAGTGCAGAGCGGCAGGGGTCTGGGCTCAGCCGGGAGACCTCCCTCGGGCTCCTTCCTGAGACACACAGGGGGTGCTATCACCTTAAAATGCTTTTAAGCCCAGGCCTGCTTGGCTCAGTGGGTAGAGCGTCAGCCTGCGGACTGATGGGTCCCAGGTTCGATTCCCGCCAAGGGCACAGGCCCGGGTTGCAGGCTCAATCTCCAGTAGGGGGTGTGCAGGAGCAGCCGATCAATGATTCTCTCTCATTGATTTCTCTCCCTCCCTCTCCCTTCCTCTCTGAAATCAATAAAATTTATTAAAAGAATATTTTTAAAACGTGTGCTCCCTTCCCTGGAGCCCTGAATGTTGAGGGTCGTAGGGCCAGCCCCCACCTCCAGCGCTGTCGGCACTTCCTGCTCTGGGGGAGGGGTCCCTGGAACCTGGGGTTCCGTGCTGAGTGGTCTGCTCGCAGACAGGCGTCACTCACCCCCAGGGGCGCCCAGGACCGGGACCCCAGTGGGCAAATGCCCTGGGGGTGGGGGCAGCTGTCGCCGGAGGCACTGACAGCCCAGCTCCAGGGCGGGGTCTGTCCGCTCCTCTGACCTCACGGGGGGGGGGGGGGGGGGGGGTGACAGCGTTCTCTCTTGGAAACCTCCCGCCATCTCACTCAGAGGGAGGGGAGAGCAGTCCGCCCAGCCAGCAGGCCTCCGCGCGCCCGCAGCGGGTGCCCCACCTCCAGGGGCGCCTCCCCCCACAGGGCCTCGGCCTCGGCTGAGCTGAGGTCAGGGCGGAGCAGGTGTGTGCCCAGCTGCTGTGCCCAGCACGGCCTGTCCGGTCCTGTCCCCGTCAGCCGGCCCGGGCTCCCCGCCGGCCAGCCAGCAGGCAGGGGGAGCTCTGAGCCTGAGGCGCCGGGTCCGCAGCCTGGGGCTGACCCCATGGGCCCCGGAGCCCCGCGGAGCCCCGGAGGCTCCTAGGACGGTCCCCGGCCCGCAGGTCTGGGAGCCACGGGACCCGACCCCCAGCCCCATGCAGACACAGGTTCCGGCTCCGGCCCCTGCGGAGGCCACAGCCCAAGTCCCGTGTTTCCCCGAAAATAAGACCTACGGTACTTACAGGTTTCCTTCTGAGTGAAATAGAAGGCATCCCCCCGAAAATAAGGCCCCCCCGGCTCTGTCTCAGAATGTTATTGCTAAACATGAGAGATTTGGTCCACTGAAGTTCAGGAATTGGATTGTTATGATGATGTTCCAGAAGATGATGACATGATTCTCATTGAATAAATGAGTAAATTCTTGATACTGTAGGATTCACAGTTTGTCTGGTTTGTGTCACAACTATCGTACTACCGTTTCATATACAGGTGATAAATTTCCTTTATTTTCATTTAACAATAAATGCGCACCGTATTCTTCTTCATGGAAAAATAAGACATCCCCTGAAAATAAGACCCAGCGCATCTTTGGGAGCAAAAATTAATATAAGACAGTCTTATTTTCTGGGAAACAGGGTAGTTTCTTTCCGTGGGAACCTCAAAAGACAGAGGCTTGTTGGGGGCTGCAGCCATCTCCTCCTCCTCCCCTCTCCCCTCCTCTCCCCCCCCCCCCCCCCCCGCCAAGGAGGGGGCGTCCCTGGGAATTTCAGCAGCCCGTGGCCCAGCCCAGCCCCCTGTGGTCCGGCTTTAGGGTCAGAGGGAGCTGTGCCGGGCCCGGGGGAGGTGGGGGTTCAGCTGCCTTCCCCCAGGCGGGGGGAGGGCGGGGGCTGACGGACGGGAGGTGATGCGAGCTGAGTGGCTTGGAGGGACCCGGTGGCCCGTGAAGAGTCCCTTCGCCCTCCCTCCCCGCCTGGAGTTTGCTTTACAAATTAGCGGAGGGCAGGGGTCGCCTGCGCAGAGGCGGGTGGGAGCCAGGAGGGGGCGGAGGGAGAACGGGGTGACAGTCAGGGGTCAGGATCTCACTGGCAGTCCCCGCAGAACAGAGGGCGTGGCCCAGGCCGGGGGCTGAGGTGGGGGGCCTGCTGAGCGGGGTGGGTCCAGCTCCCCGCTCCAGGCTGGGGCCCCTCAGAGGGGAGGGAGGGAGGGAGGGTCTGAATGCCAGGAGCAGGCGCTGACCAGGCCCTGGAGGGAAACTAACCATCCCCTCCTTCCCCCCTTTCCCCCCCCCACCCGCTGGGCCCACTGGCTGGCCCTCCCCTCCGAGGGGATAATTCACCCACAGCGCCTCCTGCTGGCTCCCTGTGGCCCTGCGCCCAGCCTGGGTCTGCACCAGGGACATGGGGTGGCTGGGCAGGAGCACAGAGCAGGCACCAGGCAGCACCTGTGAGGGAGGCGACGGGCACTCTCCCCGCACGGACCTGGCGCAAGCCTGTGCTCCCTGACCTTGTCCCTTAGGCCTCACGCAGCCACGGCGGTGGGGGCTGACCCATTGTGCAGACTGGAAAACTGAGGCGCAGAGGACACGATTGCCCAAGGCCGCACAGCAGTTCCTGACAGAGGTGGGACCCGCCCCCACACCCCTGGCCCCCACACTATTCACAGAAGCCTGCCCCCCAGACGCAGAGATGAGCTTCTACGCCGTCTCTCCCCCACCCCGTCTCTCCCCACCCCTTCTCTCCCCGACCCCATCCCTTCCCCACCCCTTCTCTCCCACACCCCGTCCCTTCCCCACTCCATCTCTCCCCCCCGCCTCTCCCCCCGTCTCTCCCCCCACACCATCTCTCCCCACCCCATCTCTCCCCCACACCATCTCTCCCCACCCCTTCTCTCCCTGACCCCATCCCTTCCCCACCCCATTTCTCTCCCCACCCTGTCTCTCCCCCACCCCATCTCTCTCCCACCCCATCTCTCTCCCCACCCTGTCTCTCCCCCACCCTATCCCTCCCCCACCCCATCCCTCTCCCACCCCGGCTCTCCCCCCACCCCGGCTCTCCCGGACGGAGCATCTACCCTGTTTCCCCGAAAATAAGACAGTGTCTTATATTATTTTTTTCTCCCAAAGTTGCGCTAGGCCTTATTTTCGGAGGATGTCTTATTTTCGGGGAAACACGGTAGCATCGAATGAACCAATAGTTACTTTCCACTCCGTGTGTGCAGGAGCCGCCTGACCGGCGGGCTGGCTCCCTCTGGGCGGCTGCCGTTGGGCGGCAGGCGGTTGGGAGACTGGGAGCTGCTGGGATCAGAGCCTCTGGGAGCTGCGACCCCACACGGTCCCTCTGGACCCGGCTCTCAGCCTGCTCCTCCCGGGGCGCCGGTGGGCTGGCCTGTGCCGGCTGCAGGGGAGGCCCTGCCCCAGCCCACGCTGCCCACCTTGCACCTGGACACTGCCCGCCTGCATGCTGGACTCCGCCCTCAGTGGGGTCGCGGCCCAGGCTGATGTGTCTGAAGCAGGAAGGGGCTCCGGGTGAGGAGCAGAGCCAGCTGCCTGGGCTGGGGACTAATTCCCGCACCCTCACCCACCCTCCGGGTTAGACACCCACTGGGGGCCTCGGCCTCGCCCTGGCCCTCGCCCTCAGGCAGACACCGCGGACGCCCCTGGGTCCTGGCGCCTGGGCCTCTGCGGTGTACGGCCATCCTCCAGACTGCTGCTCTTCCAGCTCCTCCCTCCCTGGCTCTCCCTGCTCCTCGCCCCTCCCGGGTCTGGACCTGGCCCTCCGCTGTCCCCCATTAGGGAGGGCCTGGGCGCCTGCTCTGAGCTCTGTGCCCTCCCCCAGCCTTTCCGGAGACCCTGGGGCCGTCCCCCATCGCATGCTCCATCGCGTCCCCCCTCAAAGCCCTCTGCCCTGCCGGCCGTGCACGGGTTCGGTGGGTGAGGGGCACCTCCGGGAGTGGCCTCCCAGATTCACTGCCCAGCCCGTGGGGGCCGATGGCCCAGGTGACCTGCAGCCAGAACCGGCCAGTCCCCAGGTGTGAGGACAGGGGCCGTCCGACCTGGCCTGCCGTCCCTGTGCCCACCGGACGGCCTGGCGGAGGGGAGGCTCCAGGGGAGCACTCCAGGCGGGGCGTCTCAGCAGTCAGGGCCCAGGCCTGGCCCGCAGCTGCCCGGCCGCCGGCCGCCAGGAGGGCAGCAGCTGGTGCGGCCCAGACTCGGCGGAGGAGGCCTGTGGGCACCATCTGGCGGGCCGGTGCCGGGCGCTGCCGTCCGTGTGGGTTTAGGGTGCAGCCCGTGGCCTCCGGGCGCAGTGTTCCCTGTGGGGCTCTGTCCTGCGGGCATGGACGCCCACCTGAGGGCAGGGGGACAGAGGTTAGGGAGCCAGCCTGGGGCCTGCGGGCTGGGCCTGGAGCTGACACCTGTTTGCGCTCAAACCCTGCAGGGCCTCCTTCCTCCTCCTCAGAGCTTCTGCTCCCCCCCTCCCCCCCCACCAGGTGTCTCTGCCAGCACCCAGGGGAGCCCAGTCCCCCCAAGACACACGCCTGCAGAGCCGGACGCACTGCGGGGTCCGGCCTCCCAGGCGGCAGGACAGGGGCCAGGGCCAGGCGATCCCACTCCGTGCGGCACCGGACCAGACGGGACCAGGATGCAGCGATGACAGTGACGACCCTCCCGCCCGGAGGGTCTGGTGAGTGGGCGCTGACACCCCCAGTCCACCCCCCGCTCCCCCCTTCCCCCCGAGCAAAGGGACGCGCTCTGGCCGCACAGCTGGCCACTGGCCCCGAGCCCGGAGTGTCTGACGGTACGGGGGCGGGGGGACACTCCTCGGGGTCACAGGTGAGACGGAGTGGAGCCCGCGGCCGCGAAGCCCGGAGGACGGACGGACGGACGGACGGCTCGCACACCTGGACAGACGGTGCCTCTTCAAACGCGGCCCGCCCGCTGCGCCCGCTCAATCTGCAGACAGTTGGGCGCGATTCAGCGAAGCGAGTGAGAAAGTGCAGGTCCCGGTTTGGATTGACATCAAAGTGCCTCGCTGTCGACTTTACATTTATCTCTGGGGGGGGGGGGGGGGGGGGCGGCAGGAGGACGGAGGAGCAGGCGCGGGGAAGCTGGAGAGCCAGGCCTGCGTGAGCAGCAGAGCTCAGGTCCCACCCGGCCGCCCTCTCTGCGGAGACCGAGGAGACGGAGGAGCCGGTGACTGGAAGCAGCCGGCAGCCCTGGACCCCAGGAACCAGTGCTCCCAGGGCCAGGAGCCAGTGCTCCCAGGACCAGGAACCAGTGCTCACAGGACAGGAGCCCAGTGCTCCCAGGACCAGGAACCAGTGCTCCCAGGACAGGAGCCAGTGCTCCCAGGACCAGGAACCAGTGCTCCCAGGACAGGAGCCCAGTGCTCCCAGGACAGGAGCCCAGTGCTCCCAGGACCAGGAACCAGTGCTCACAGGACCAGGAACCAGTGCTCCCAGGGCCAGGAACCAGTGCTCCCAGGACAGGAGCCCAGTGCTCACAGGACAGGAGCCAGTGCTCCCAGGACCAGGAACCAGTGCTCCCAGGACCAGGAGCCCAGTGCTCACAGGACCTGGAGCCAGTGCTCACAGGACCAGGAGCCCAGTGCTCCCAGGACCAGGAACCAGTGCTCACAAGGCTGCAGGGGGTCCCGGGGGGCCCGGGGGGTGGTAACACGGACACTCCATGCACACCGGGCCGTGAGGGTGGAGCTGCTGGCGAGACAGGACAATGACATGGAAAACGAAGAAAACCCACTCGGTGGAGGAGCAGCGTCCACGTCTGTCCTTTCCCCGTCCTGTCCTCAAGGAGAGGTGGCCAGCGGCTCCCTCTCACAGCCCGTCAGCGAGGCGGTGAAGAGGACAATGTATGAGACGCCAGAGAGGGAACGCCATCAGGCAGATGACAAACATGTTATCGTCAAAGAGTTTTAAAAAGACGTGTGGATTTGTCAGTTTAAAAGAGAGGGTAGCCAAAACCGGTTTGGTTCGGTGGATAGAGCGTCGGCTTGGGGACTGAAAGGTCCCGGGTTCGATTCCGGTCAAGGGCATGGACCTTGGTTGCGGACACATCCCCAGTAGTGGGTGTGCAAGAGGCAGCTGATTGATGATTCTCTCTCATCGATGTTTCTAACTCTCTATCCCTCTCTCTTCCTCTCTGTACAAAATCAATAAAATATATTTAAAAAAATAAAAAATAAAAGAGAGGGTAACATCCTGTGCTTCTTTCCACTGTAATTAAACGTTCTCCTCTGCCCCTACTTTTGCATCCATAGTTTGTGGGGTCTTTCCATAAAGAGGGGCCCCAAACTGCCCGCCTCGTCCTCGCCGTGTGTCTGTGGCTGGGGCGAGGCGGACAGAGGCCGCTCTCAGGCACTTACCACGGTGACCGTTTCTTCCTGGTGACTGGACCCAACTCCCGCCTCGCCGCCTTTACCCCGGCCCCCCACCCCGCCCTGCCCTGCTGCCCCGACGGTCTCTCCCTCCGGGGACCCTGCCTTCCTCCCACTCCGAGCACCCACAACGGGGAACCCCGATCTCAGGGGCCGTGACCCACAGCCTCTGGCAGTCCTGCCTGGGCCTGGTTCTGACCTCACCCAGCCGCTCAGAGACGAGGAAAGGCCCCGAGAGGACCAAGGCCCTGGCAGGGCTGCAGGGGTGCGGCCACAGCCAAGGAATGCTGGCGGCCACCAGGCCCCGAGGAGTCGAGGGACAGCTTGGCCCCTGGGACCCCTGGAGGGGGCACCGCCCCGGGGACACCAGGGTTTGGGATTTCAGACTCCAGCCCTGAGAGGGTGACTTCTCCTGAGGAAGCCCCACGTGTGGTGACACATTACAGCGGCCGCAGGAAACTAAGACCTTATCCAACGCCTGTGCTTACTGCCTGGCCCGCCGGGGCCTTACGTGCTCGTCCCCCTCGTCCCTCAGGTCTCCGTGCAAACATCTGTCTGCCTGATCCACACAGTCCCTCCCCCATTTTCCTCCGCGGCATGGATCGCCCGCCCCTCCGGCCACCCCCAGGCTCTGGGGGGACAGGCTCCGGGGGGACAGGCTCTGGGGGGACAGGTTCTCGGGGGACAGGCTCTGGGGGGACAGGCTCTCGGGGGGACGGGCTCTGTGGGGACAGCTCTGGGGGGACAGGCTCTGGGGGGGACAGGCTCTTCGGGGGACAGGCTCTGGGGGGACAGGCCTCGGGGGGGACAGGCTCTGGGGGGGAAGGCTCTCGGGGGACAGGCTCTGGGGGACAGGCTCTGTGGGGACAGGCTCGGGGACAGGCTCTAGGGGGACAGGCGCCTGGGGGACAGGCTTCTCGGGGGGACAGGCTCTGGGGGGACAGGCTCTCGGGGGGAAGGCTCTGGGGGACAGGCTCTGGGGGGGACGGCTCTGGGGGACAGGCTCTGGGGGGACGGCTCTGGGGGGACAGGCTCTGGGGGACAGGCTCTCCGGGGGACAGGCTCTGGGGGGCCAGGCTCTGGGGGGACAGGCTCTGGGGGGACAGGCTCTGGGGGGACAGGCTCTCGGGGGGACAGGCTCTGGGGGGACAGGCTCGGGGGGGGACAGGCTCTGGGGGACAGGTCTCTCGGGGGGACAGGCTCTGGGGGACAGGCTCGCGGGGGACAGGCTCTGGGGGGACAGGCTCTGGGGGACAGGCTCTCGGGGGGACAGGCTCTGGGGGACAGGCTCTCGGGGGGACAGGCCTCATCGGGGGACAGGCTCTCGGGGGACGGCTCTGGGGGACAGGCTCTGGGGGGACAGGCTCTCGGGGGGACAGGCTCTGGGGGGACAGGCTCTCGGGGGACAGGCTCTCGGGGGACAGGCTCTAGGGGACAGGTCTCGGGGGGACAGGCTCTGGGGGACAGGCTCTCGGGGGACAGGCTCTGGGGGACAGGCTCTCGGGGGGACAGGCTCTGGGGGGACAGGCTCTCGGGGGACAGGCTCTGGGGGACAGGCTCTGGGGGACAGGCTCTGGGGGGACAGGCTCTTGGGGGACAGGCTCTGGGGGAACAGGGCTCTGGGGGACAGGCTCTCTGGGGGACAGGCTCTGGGGGGACAGGCTCTGGGGGGACAGGCTCTGGGGGGACAGGCTCTCGGGGGACAGGCTCTGGGGGGACAGGCTCTCGGGGGACAGGCTCTGGGGGGACAGGCTCTGGGGGACAGGTCTGGGGGGGAAGGCTCTGGGGGGACAGGCTCTTGGGGGACAGGCTCTGGGGGACAGGCTAGCTTGGGGGACAGGCTCTGGGGGGACAGGTCTGGGGGGACAGGCTGTCGGGGGGACAGGCTCGGGGGACAGGCTCTCGGGGGACAGGCTGGGGGGACAAGGCTCTCGGGGGGAAAGGCTCCGGGGGGACAGGCTCTAGGGGACAGGCTCTGGGGGGGACAGGCTCTGGGGGACAGGCTCTGGGGGACAGGCTCTGGGGGGACAGGCTCTCTTGGGGGACAGGCTCTGGGGGGACAGGCTCTGGGGGGACAGGCTCTGGGGGGACAGGACTCTCGGGGACAGGCTCCGGGGGGGACAGGCTCTCGGGGGACAGGCTCTGGGGGGACAGGCTCTGGGGGGACAGGCTCTGGGGGGACAGGCTCTGGGGGGGACAGGCTCTGGGGGGACACGGCTCTGGGGGACAGGCTCTCGGGGGACAGGCTCTGGGGGGACAGGCTCTCGGGGGACAGGCTCGGGGGGGGACAGGCTCTGGGGGGACAGGCTGTCGGGGGACAGGCTCTGGGGGGACAGGCTCTGGGGGGACAGGCTCTTGGGGGGACAGGCTGTTGGGGGACAGGCTCTGGGGGGACAGGCTCTCTTGGGGGACAGGCTCTGGGGGGACAGGCTCTGGGGGGACAGGCTGTCGGGGGACAGGCTCTGGGGGACAGGCTCTCGGGGGACAGGCTCTGGGGGACAGGCTCTCGGGGGGACAGGCTCCGGGGGGACAGGCTCTAGGGGACAGGCTCTGGGGGGACAGGCTCTGGGGGACAGGCTCTCGGGGGACAGGCTCTGGGGGACAGGCTCTCGGGGGGACAGGCTCTGGGGGGACAGGCTCTCAGGGGGACAGGCTCTGGGGGACAGGCTCTGGGGACAGGCTCTGGGGGGACAGGCTCTCGGGGGACAGGCTCTGGGGGGACAGGCTCTCGGGGGACAGGCTCCGGGGGGACAGGCTCTGGGGGGACAGGCTGTCGGGGGACGACAGGCTCTGGGGGACAGGCTCTTGGGGGGACAGGCTGTTGGGGGACAGGCTCTGGGGGACAGGCTCTCTTGGGGGACAGGCTCTGGGGGGACAGGCTCTGGGGGGACAGGCTCTCGGGGGACAGGCTCTGGGGGACAGGCTCTGGGGGGACAGGCTCTGGGGGACAGGCTCTGGGGGGACAGGCTCTGGGGGGACAGGCTCTCGGGGGACAGGCTCTCGGGGACAGGCTCTCGGGGGGACAGGCTCTGGGGGACAGGCTCTGGGGGGACAGGCTCTTGGGGGGACAGGCTCTTGAGGGGACAGGCTGTCGGGGGACAGGCTCTGGGGGGACAGGCTCTCGGGGGGACAGCACCTGCCGTCTGCTGATCTGTGTGGTCCCGTGCGGTGTTGCCGGCCTCACCCAGCCCGGCCCACGAGGGCTGGCCCGGGCCGCTGTGGGAAGCGATGCTCTGTGAGTCTCCTTAGTGACGGGATCGGGAAGTCCCCGCCACGAGGGGCCCCTGAAGGCCTCTGAGCTCAGATTTTTGGCTGCAAAGGGAAGAGACAGAGGACGGAACCCTGCCTGTGTCCAGGAACGCCACTGCTGCCTCCCTCCCTGGTCCATCAGCCAGCCAGGGACAGCCAGGGACAGCCAGGGACCGGCCAGGGATCGACCAGGGGGACCGGCCAGGGGGACCAGCCAGGGGGACCGGCCAGGGGGGCCAGCCACGGACCAGCCAGGGACCAGCCAGGGACCGGCCAGGGGGACCGGCCAGGGACCAGTCAGGGGGACCGGCCAGGGACCAGCCAGGGGGACCGGCCAGGGGGACCAGCCACGGACCGGCCAGGGACCGGCCAGGGACCAGCCAGGGGGACCGGCCAGGGACCAGCCAGGGACCAGACAGGGGGACCGGCCAGGGACCAGCCAGGGACCAGCCAGGGACCAGCCAGGGGGACCGGCCAGGGACCGGCCAGGGGGACCTGCCAGGGACCGGCCAGGGACCAGCCAGGGGGACCTGCCAGGGACCGGCCAGGGACCAGCCAGGGGGACCGGCCAGGGGGACCAGCCAGAGGGACCGGCCAGGGACCGGCCAGGGACCAGCCAGAGGGACCGGCCAGGGATCGGCCAGGAGGACCGGCCAGGGATCGGCCAGGGACCAGCCAGGGGGACCGGCCAGGGACCAGCCAGGGACCAGACAGGGGGACCGGCCAGGGACCAGCCAGGGACCGGCCAGGGACCAGCCAGGGACCAGCCAGGGACCAGACAGAGGGACCGGCCAGGGACCGGCCAGGGACCAGCCAGGGACCAGCCAGGGACCAGCCAGGGACCAGACAGAGGGACCGGCCAGGGACCAGCCAGGGACCAGCCAGGGACCAGACAGAGGGACCGGCCAGGGACCAGCCAGGGACCAGCCAGGGACCAGACAGAGGGACCGGCCAGGGACCAGCCAGGGACCAGCCAGGGACCAGACAGAGGGACCGGCCAGGGACCAGCCAGGGACCAGCCAGGGACCAGCCAGGGACCGGCCAGGGACCAGCCAGGGACCAGCCAGGGGGACCGGCCAGGGGGACCGGCCAGGGACGGCCAGTCCTGAGGCCAGCGGCTGCATCCTGGGATCTGGGCACCAGGGCCCGCTTCCCGTGTCCTCAGGCGGGAGGGGGCGTGGCCACCAGGACCTGCATGGCCTGGAGGCCCAGGATCCAAGTTCCCACCTGCCCCACCCCCAGTGTGCCCGCCTGGGCAGTGTCCGCCGTGCTCAGAGCACCCAATCCCTGCCCCCGTCACCTGGGACCGGGCATTCCCGGGCCTCGCTGAGGTGGGGCAGAGTGCTGAGCCCAGACCCACGGAAGGTTCTAGCGCGGGGCAGGGCGGCCATGCTGAGAGCCGTCACGGCTGGTCCCGGCCCTCCCCACAAGGGCCCCTCGGCGAGGCGAGGCGAGCATCTGCTCCCCATTACCGGGGCAGACGGGCGCTGATGCGGCCCCATGATCTCACGCGGAGGCTGGAGGCTGGCGGCTATTCAAGAGCCCAGACCCCTCGGCTCGACGCGGGCCTGGGGAGCGAGGGGGGCGGGGGCACAATTAGGCCAAGGCGCCTCGCCCCACAGGCTGAAGCAATCAGCATTCCTGGCATTTTTGTAACACCTTGCAGGACAGACGGACAGCCCAGCTCGGCGCCCGCCCTCCGCCCTGCGGGAAGCACAGGCTGAGGTGGGCCGGGCTCCATCCCCACGGCCCCTCTGAATCAGAGAGGGGCGCTGCCAGCCGGGGGACAGGCTCCGGGGGACAGGCTCTGGGGGACAGGCTCTGGGGGGACAGGCTCTGGGGGGACAGGCTCCGGGGGACAGGCTCTGGGGGACAGGCTCTCCGGGGGGACAGGCTCTGGGGGGACAGGCTCCGGGGGACAGGTTCTCAGGGGACAGGCTCTCGGGGGGACAGGCTCCGGGGGACAGGCTCTCAGGGGACAGGCTCTCGGGGGGACAGGCTCCGGGGGGACAGGCTCCGGGGGGACAGGCTCTGGGGGACAGGCTCCGGGGGGACAGGCTCTGGGGGGACAGGCTCTGGGGGGACAGGCTCCGGGGGGGACAGGCTCTGGGGGGACAGGCTCTGGGGGGGACAGGCTCCGGGGGGACAGGTTCTCGGGGGACAGGCTCTCGGGGGGACAGGCTCTGGGGGGACAGGCTCTCGGGGGGACAGGCTCTCGGGGGGACAGCTCTCGGGGGCCCTGCCTCACCTCTGCAGCCCAGTGGGAGCCCTCTGCTGGCCCGACTTCCCGGCAGCACAGTTGTCCCCCCACCCACACCCACACCCCAGGAGGACCTTCCCCGTGTCCAACCGTGGCCCCAGCCAGATCTCAGGCCGGACCGAGGCCGGCTCGGCCCCTCCTGAGGCCTCAGCCCCTCTCAGCCCCTGATCTCAGGCGGAGCCTCGGGCGGCCGTGGGGAGGGTGTCTGTGCCCCCGCCCCATGAGCAGCCATTGTTTGTAACAAACAGCCTCTCTGTTTGTCTCGGACAAATTGCTCTCACCTGGAGTTAATGGGAACCAGGCCTCCCTCATGCACTCTGTCCGGGGAAGGGAGGGAGAGGGACCCCAAATGTTACAGAGGTTGAGAGGGTGCCCAGTGGTCAGCGCCCAGTGGTCAGCGCCCAGCCTCCAGACCAGACCAGGTTCGCACCCCAGCTGTGCATCCTCCGGGGAGTGGGGAGGGGGCGCCCGACCTGCCCTCAGCGCCTGCCTCTGTGACCAGCGGCGCTGCTCCATCGAGCCCTGGGGGGCCTGCGCGCCAGGGCCTGCAGGAGCCACAGGGATCAGAGCGGGGAAGCCCGGGCCGGGAAGCGGTGGTGACCCCACGGGAGGCTGGGTCCTCCGCTGTGCGGCCCATGCCCCCGGAACCCGGCTGACGCACCCTAGGGGGCGGCTGGTCGGTCTGCGGGACATGTGGCCGCAGCGAGGCTGGCTAGAGGCCGTCCAGGCCTGGGGCCCAGGGGCACCTCGAGGCCCCGGAGGAGTGGGGGTGGCCGGCGGGAAGAACCCTTTGCTCGGCTGTGACGGGAAGTGGCCCCCGGGGAGTGTCCAGAGGGTGTCCGTGAGGAGTGTCTGTCGGGGCCTGGGCAGAGCTTTGGGGTCTGGGGAACAGACTCAGGGCTCCCGGGAGACTAACACCCTTCTGTGCACAGCTCTCGGGGCACATGCTGAGCCTGGGGGACAATTCCCTGCAGACAGCGCCTGAGTCTGGGGTCATTTCTCCAGGCCGAACAGGCAAGCTGTCCTTTCCTCCTGACCTCTGGGGTCAGAGCTGGCAGACCCACACCACTCTGGCCCATGCTGAGGAATGTAGATGATTCCATCCACCCATTCATTCATCCACCCATCCACCCCCACCCATCCACCCATCCATCGATCATCCACCCATTCATTCATCCACCCATCCACCCATCCACCCATTCATTCATCCACCCATCCACCCATCCACCCATCCACCCATCCAACCATCCACCCATCCACCCACCCATCCATCGATCATCCACCCATTCATTCATCCACCCATCCACCCCCACCCATCCACCCATCCATCCACCCATCCATCGATCATCCACCCATTCATTCATCCACCCATCCACCCATCCACCCATCCATCCACCCACCCATCCACCCATCTATCCATCCATCCATCCAACCACCTCTCCATCCACCCATCCATCCACCCATCCATCCATCCATCCATCCATCCATCCAACCACCTCTCCATCCATCCATCCATCCAACCACTCATCCATCCATCCACTCACCTCTCCATTCATTTATCCATCCATCCAACCACCTCCCATCCACCCATCCATTCATCCATCCATCCATCCATCCATCCAACCACCCACCACCACCCACTCACCTCTCCATCTGTCCATCCATCCACCATCCATCCATCCATCCATCCATCCATCCATCCAACCACCCACCCATCCATCCACTCACCTCTTCATCTGTCCATCCATCCATCCATCCATCCACCCACCTCTCCATCTGCCCACTCATCCACCTCTCCATCTGTCCATCCATCCACCCATCCATCTATCCATCTCCCCATCCACCCATCCATCCATCCTTCCATCCACCTACAGTCAGGGGCACTGACATTGCTTGGGTACCTTGCTCTCCTTCCTGGAAATGGGGAGCCCAGACCCCACCTTACGTTTGCCTTGACGATGAAACTGGTGAGGGCAGGTCCTGGGACACAGACGTGCCCAGGAACACCGGTGCCATCACAGCCTCAGGTGGAGTCAGGTCCTCCCCACCCACCTGGACTCCAAGCCTTCCATGGCCCTGTGCCCAGCACACCCAGCACCAGCCCACCAGCAAACCTTTGCGGTGCAGCCCAGCTCTGGGTGGGTCTTGCTGCCCCCCGCCCCCATGGGGTGCCCAGTGGCCCCGGGAGGAACCAGGCTCAGAGGCTGTGGGTCTGCGGGTAACAGGGCGGGGGCCACATGGCAGGTGCAAGGGGGATGGAGGAGGATGGGGGGGGGGGAGAGAGGAAGAATCCCAGAGACCTGGACACCCCACACACACACCCCCACACCCCCATCCCCACCGCACCCCGGCCCAGCCTGGTGAAAGCAAGGGGAGGAGAGAGAAGGGGGCTGAGTCCCCTGGAGGGGGTGAGGCCTGCCCCGCTGCCCCTCCTCCAGCTCCCAGCGGCGCGGGTGCCCCCGCTGACCTGATGGGCTGAGATGAGCCAAGGGGGAGGGGTGCAGCTCAGCGGGCAGAAGCACCGGGAGCCTGAGGCCTGGCTGCGTCTGCGGCGCAATGGTGCCACCTCGTGGCCGCCCCTGGAACCGCCGCGCCTTGCCCGGGAGCCAGGCGCACCCCGCGGTGTCTGCGAGGCTCCCGCGCCGCCGCCGCCCAGCTGCCCGCCTGCCCCGCGGGGAGCGGGCCCCGGCCCGCGGGTGAGACGTCCGCCCGGAGCCCAGCGCCGCCCGGGAGCTGGGTCCCCGCAGAGGGGAGCGTGGCCCCGAGTGGCCGGTCAGAGGACGGAGGCAGACTGGGGTGGGGCTGTGCTCGGGATCCACCCGCCGGAAGGGGACCAGGGAAAAACCCGGGGCCCCTGCCCCCCAGGACTCAGGGGCCGGGCAGCGGAGGAGGAAGGCGCCCTCTGGTGGCCGAGGAGCGAGTCCGCATCCCCAGGGCCTGGGCGGACTGCAGGGTTAGAGGGACCAGGTCCCAGGGCAGATGGCTCCCCGGGGCGCGGCCCCTCCGGTGACGGTCCCCTTTGCGCGTCTGGGGGAGCCGGCCCAGACCCTCCGTCTCCCCATCCACCCATCCACCCATCCACCCATCCATCCATCCATCCACCCACCCATCCATCCATCCATCCATCCAACCACCCCTCTACCCAACCATCCATCCATCCATCCATCCGCTATCCATCCATCCATCCATCCAACCACCTCTCCGCCCATCCATACATCCAACCACCTCTCCGCCCATCCATCCAACCACCTCTCCGCCCATCCATCCATCCATCCATCCAACCACCTCTCCATCCATCCATCCATCCAACTACTCATCCAACCACTCTCTCCAGCCCGCTGCCTCCTCCGGGCTGTCCCCCAGGCTGCCCCCCCAGGACACTGCTGCCCCTGCTACCCCACAGGGCCACCCAACACTGGTCAGGGCACCCCGGGGGGCCAGCAGGGGGGGCCCTGGTTGGTGGGGCTGGCAGCACAGCACGGCCCAGGCTCAGGGGGGCTCCCTCCGGCGGCTCTTCCTCCGCTGGCAGCTCCGGGTCCGGGGCTGTGGCCACAGGCCCAGTCTCTCCTCCCCCGTCACAGCCGTCCCTCCATCGGCGTCCACACCCCTCTCTTCCTGAGAGGAGACAGCCAGGGATTTAGGCTGCCCACCTGCCCCCATAATCCAGGTCTTCTCGCCGCCCCTGCCCAGGTCACCTGTGGCCCTCGTCAGGGAGCAGCTGGCCGGGGGGCGCTCAGGGCCAGAGTCGCAGCGGGGACATGGCTGATACCGTCAGACGGAGCCTGGGGAGGGGGGCTGAGGCAGAACCCCCATCCGGGCTTACGTGGAGGAGTGTTCCGGAGACGGGGTGATGGCACCCCCGAGCCCCCTCACCAAGACAGGGCGGCCTCCTCCTGCCGCCCAAGGAGCAGTGCAGACCTCGGTGCCACCCTCTGCGTGTCCAGGAGAGGGCGCTCCTCTGTCCATCCACCACAGAGGCCTCAGCCTCCCCTCCTGTGAAATGGGCTCAGACTTGGGACTCCAGAGGGCAGAGCCGTGTGGTCACTGGCGTTTACAGCCCAGCCCGTGTGTCGTCCTAAACCCGCCCACCAGGCGGTGCCAGTGAGGCTCAGCCGGCCCTCGTCCCACTGGGGCCTTGCTCCCCCCGCCCCTCGCTTCCTCCCCAAAGACACTGAGGCCCCGTCTGGCCATGACCCGGGCCCCTGGCCTGCCCTCAGGATGTCACCCCGAGAACGTGTGTGCCCCTCCTCAGCCCAAAGAAAGCCCGGTGAGAACAGCCTAGCCTCCCAGGGGACCCCACCCACACAGGGCAGGGCAGGGGGCAGGGGTCACAGCCCACAGGGCAGGGCAGGGGACACACCCACACAGGGCAGGGCAGGAGTCACAGCCCTGCCCAAAGCAGGGGGAGGGATGGGGGCGCAGCCATCCTGCCTTCCCTCCCCTGTGCGGCCTCAGACCCTTAGGGCTGCTGCTGAGGGTCCGCTGTACCCGCCGGTAGAAAAGAAGAGGCCCAGAGACGCTGATAACCGGCCCCAGGCCTCACAGCAAGGCCATGCCTGGTTGGGTGGTCCCCCCATCCTCCTCCTCCCCTCCCCCTCCATCCCCCTCCCCCTCCCCATCCACCTCCCCCTCGCCCCCTCCCCATCCACATCCCCCTCACCCTCCCCTCCCCTGTCCCCCTCCCCCTCATGCCTCCTCCCACCTCCCCTCCCTCCTCCTTCTTCTCCTTCACCTCCCCCTCCCTGCCTCCTCCCCCTCACCTCCCCCCCTCCTCCTCCCCCTCTACCGTACACCTCACCTTCTCTCCCCTCCTTCACTCCTCCCCTCCTTACTCCGCCCCCCCTCTCCGCCTCTCCCCCTCCTCCTCCCCTTCTCTTTCCCCTCTCCCCCTCCTCCCCTCCTCCCTCCTCTCCTCCCCCTCCTCCTCCCCCCTCCTCCTCCCCCTCCTCCCCCTCCTCCTCCTCCTCTTCCTTCACACGGCTGGTCGGCAGGTGGCAGCACAGCCTCGTTCCTCGGAGCCACGCTGGGGACTCACTGGGTGCGATAACCCGGCAGGAAGCAGGCTGGGGGGCGGGGGGCATGAGTCTGCAGATCAGGGAAGGACCCCGGCGCCCTGTGGCCTCCCTCCCCGACAGGGCGCGGGGCCTGCAGTGTGTGGAGCAGGAGGGGTGGGAGGGAAGCGCCCATGGCAGCCTCCTGTGTGAGCAGCTCCTGGGGGCAGCATTCCCACCGCAGCCGGCCCCGCCCGCTGGGCTGCAATCCAGAGCCAGTGCTGTTCACATCCCTGAGGGAGGGACACCCCACGCTGCCCCGCCCCCACCGCCCCCACAGGGACCTCAGAGGCGCCCCCGGGCATGGACCCCGGGGGCTCATGTGCAGAGCGGGAGCCACCGAGGGGCTGGAGGGGTCAGCACACCGCACAGCCTGCACAGACCCGCCGCGGGCCTGGGGGTGACGGTGGGGGGGGGGGCCTGGGAAGGGGCACGTGCTCTCCCTCCCAGGGCTCGCCTGCCTCCTGCCTCGCAGATGGTTCTCTGCCACCCCCCGATCTCCAGAGAGCACTGAGGGTTCCCACGCACGCCCTCCGTCTTAAGAAGTGAAACCTGGTTCTGCTGGGAGGCCGGGGCTGACCATCTACTGGAAAGTGAGTGGTTAGCGCAGGCCAGGGCCTCAGGGACCTGCTTCCACTTGCACACGTGGCCTCGGGACAGTGCTGTTCCCCAGACCCCTGCTGGCACGGAGCCCACCCTCTGAGCCCCCCAGCTCTGCAGCTCCTTCTGGGGCCCAGCGGCATCCCGCACTGGCCCTCCTCACCCCCTGGCCACGGCCCAGCCTGTCACCTCCCTGGAGCCACAGCTGCCCGGGGAGGCACCAAGGACCAAGGACTCAGAGTGTTCGTGCTGGCTGTTCCCTCTGCCCGGAGGCCCCCAGCTTCCTCCTCATTCCCCTGGGCCCCCGCCTCACACGCGATGACCCCTGGCCCTCGCTCTGTCCACCTTGTGGCTCTGCCCTCCTGTCACCACCTGCACCAGCTGAGGGCTGGGAGGGCGCCCAGAGCAGGTGCGCCTGCTTCCCCACAGCCGCGGGCCTGACCTGGCGCGTCTTCCCTTCACCGCTCTGGGCAGCACGCACGCAGCGGCAGTGCCCCAAGCGGGGAGCGGGGGACAGGAGGGTGTGGGCGGTAACGGCAGCCCGCCGTCTCTGCCCCGTGCGTAGGGCTGCGTAAGGTAAGAAAGAAATGCGGTGAATTGTGCAGACACATTGTGTATGGGACGCAGACATCAGCATCACTACATAGATGGCAAGTGAATGCTTGTTTACAATGAACAATAATGGAAGAATCTTTATTGATGCGTGGGTAGATGGATGGGTGGATGGGTGGGTGGGTGGATGGATGGATGGATGGTGGATGGGTGGGTAGATAGATGGATGGATGGATAGATGGATGGTGGATGGGTGGGTAGATAGATGGATGGATGGATGGGTGGGTAGATGGATGGGTGGATGGGTGGGTAGATGGATGGATGGATAATGGGTGGGTAGATGGATGGATGGATAATGGGTGGGTGGATGGATGGATGGATGGGTGGGTAGATGGATGGGTGGATGGGTGGGTGGATGGATGGATGGGTGGATGGGTGAATGGGTGGGTAGATAGATGGATGGATGGATGGGTGGATGGGTGGGTAGATGGATGGATGGATGGATGGGTGGATGGGTGGGTAGATGGATGGATGGATGGGTGGATGGGTGGATGGATAGATGGGTGGATGGGTGGATGGGTGGGTAGATAGATGGATGGATGGATGGGTGGGTAGATGGATGGGTGGATGGGTGGGTAGATGGATGGATGGATGGGTGGATAGATGGATGGGAAGATGGAAGATGGATGGATGGATGGTGGATGGGTGGTAGAATAGTGGAATGGATGGATGGGTGGATGGGTGGGTAGATGGATGGATGGATGGGTGGGTGGGTAGATGGATGGGTGGATGGGTGGGTAGATGGATGGATGGATGGGTGGGTGGATGGGTGGGTAGATGGATGGATGAATGGATGGATGGGTGGGTGGATGGATGGGTGGATGGATGGATGGATGGATGGGTGGGTGGATGGATGGGTGGATGGATGGATGGATGATGGATGGGTAGATGGGTACATGAGTGGATGAGTGGATGGATGTGGTGATGAATAGATAGATGGGTGGATGGGTGGAAGGATGGGTAGATGGGTGTGTGGATGGATGGATGGATGGATGATTAATGCATGATGGATGGGTAGATGGGTACATGAGTGGATGAGTGGATGGATGGGGAGATGAATAGATAGATGGGTGGATGGGTGGAAGGATGGGTAGATGGGTGATGGATGGATGGGTGATGGATGGACGATGAAGGATGGATGGATGGATGGATGGGTTGGTGGGTGGGTGGATGAATGGATAAATGGGTGTGTTGGTGGATGGGTGGGTAAAAGGATGGATAAATAGAGGGATGAGTGGAGAAATAGGTAGAATGACCCAGTGTCCAGGGATGCTGACCTGGGTTGACTTCTGAAGAAGTAGCTAGACCTGGGCAAGTAGGGGCATCCATCAGAGTCCCTGAGTAGGGAGGGGACGCCATGAGGATGAGGTGTGGCCCTTAGGCCTGGTTCTCAGGTGCGCAGCATGGGCAGCATCTCCTCAGGCTGGGTTGACCACGAGCTCTCTCCCTGGTGCCCCCTTCTCTGTGTCATCACGTGGCCTCTCCTTGGCGCCTGTGTGTACCGCTTCCTCTTCTCATTAGGGCACAGATCCCACCACAGGGCCCCACCCGCACGACCTGGTCTGCCCCTAATCCCTCCCAAGCTCCAGCTCCACACTCGGTCCCGGGCGCCAGGGCCTCGCATACGGGGTGGGGGTCCCACATTCAGGCCAGGACGGGCGCTGACAGCCATCGTGTCACAGCAGCCATCCCCCGGCTGTGAGCTCGTCGCTTGCCTGGTGACGATCACGGCTCCACCCAGGGGGGCCTGGTGCCTGCCAGTGGGTTCCCGGGAGGCGGGCCCTCGGTCCCCTCTGGCCGTGCCCGCCCCGCCTGCCCGGGGCCTGTGGGCAGGGCCACACACGGCCTGCAGACCCTCCCAGCACCCGTCCTGCGGCTCCATCCGCTGGCTTCTGTGAATTCACAGCTCCCCTGGCCGGACCAAGGCTGGGAGCCCCACTCCGGGATTCCCTGGGGGCGCTGGGACCGCGGGGCCCCGCCCTCTCCCCAGGGGGCGCTGCGGCCTCCGCGCAGTCCTCCCGGCTTCCTCCCGAGGGTGCTGTCACCGGCTCTGCTCCGCTCGGCTTGGCGCAGACTCTCGGGATCTAGGGTTTCGTGGGGTTTGGGGCGCAGTTCCTGCCAGTGGGCCGATTCTGACCCACAAGAGAAGTGGGAGCAGAGAGAGGCGCCGGCACGGCCTGCCTCCCAGTAGCCCGGGGGAGCTCCCCGGGGTAGGATGGAGGCTGAGGAGGTCACCAGCCCCACAGGCCCCTCGCCCGAGAGCCCGGCCAGGAGGGGTCGGCCCGGTGTGAGGGGCGCGGACAGCGCAGAGGCGGGCTGCCCCTCAGGCGCCCAGTGCCGGGCGAGCGGGTCCGGGCCCCTGCTCTGCACCAGGGCTCCCCCCTCTCACCCGCGGGCAAGCCGGGCTCCTGGGCGGGGTGGCCCCGAGAGCCGGGGTGACCCGAGAGCCGGGGTGACCCGAGAGCCGGGGTGGCCCCGAGAGCCGGGGTGACCCGAGAGCCGGGGTGACCCGAGAGCTGGGGTGGCCCCCTGAGAGCCGGGGTGGCCCCTGAGAGCCGGGGTGGCCCCCTGAGAGCCGGGGTGGCCCCGAGAGCCGGGGTGGCCCCTGAGAGCCGGGGTGGCCCCGAGAGCCGGGGTGACCCCCTCAGAGCCGGGGTGACCCCCTAGAGCCGGGGTGGCCCGAGAGCCGGGGTGGCCCCGAGAGCCGGGGTGACCCGAGAGCCGGGGTGGCCCCCGAGAGCCGGGGTGACCCCCGAGAGCCGGGGTGGCCCCTGAGAGTCGGGGTGGCCCCGAGAGCCGAGGTGGCCCCGAGAGCCGGGGTGGCCCCAGGAGCGGCGACCGAGCCGCCTGGCCAGGTCCCGAGGTGCTGGCCTGGGCCTGAGGCCGCCCCTCGCCCTGCAGAGCTTCAGGCTCCGCTCGGCGCCCCCAGACCCCGTGGTTGCTCGGGGGCGTGGGCGGCCATCACCGTGTCAGGCGCTTCCCTGCCAGCCTCAGTCACTTAAAATAGCTGCCTGAGTCACCCCGTCGCCCGGCAGCTCCTCCACGCGCACCCCGAGCTCGTCCCGCGGGGTCCCCACAGACGGAGCCCGACACCCCACCTTCCCGGGCAGCGGCCACAGGCGCCCCGTCTCCTGCTCCTGCCCGCGGCCGGACGCTGAGCCGAGGGCCACGCCAGGACCCACCTCTGCCCACCCCTGCCCCTGCCCCTGCCCACCCCTGTCCCTGTCCAACTCTGCCCCTGCCCCTGCCCACCCTGCCCCTGCCCACCCCTATCCCTGCCCACCCCTGCCCACCCCTATCCCTGTCCAACTCTGCTCCTGCCCCTGCCCACCCCTGTCCCTGTCCAACTCTGCCCCTGCCCCTGCCCATCCTGCCCCTGCCCACCCCTCCCCCTGCCCACCCCTATCTCTGCCCACCCCTGCCCCTGCCCACCCCTGTCCCTGTCCAGCTCTGCCCCTGCCCCTGCACACCCTGCCCCTGCCCACCCCTCTCCCTGCCCACCCTGCCCCTGCCCCTGCCCACCCCTATCCCTGACCACCCTGCCCCTGCCCCTGCCCACCCCTATCCCTGCCCACCCTGCCCCTGCCCCTGCCCACCCCTATCCCTGCCCACCCTGCCCCTGCCCCTGCACACCCCTGACCCTGTCCAACTCTGCCCTTGCCCACCCTGCCCCTGACCACCCCTGCCCCTGACCATGCCCACCCCTATCCCTGTCCAACTCTGCCCCTGCCCCTGCCCACCCTGCCCCTGCCCACCCTGCCCCTGCCCACCCCTGTCCCTGTCCAACTCTGCCCCTGCCCACCCCTGCCCCTGCCCACCCCTATCCCTGCCCACCCCTGTCCCTGCACACCCTGCCCTTGCCCACCCCTATCCCTGCCCACCCCTGCCCCTATCCCTGCCCACCCCTGCCCCTGCCCACCCGTCCCTTGCAGGCTGCACACGCACCCAGCAACAGCAGCCCCCAGTGCCAGGACCCTCCCCAGCACCCGTGATCGGGGCATTTGAGCTGCGTCCTGGGGCCACGCTGCAGGCGAGAGCAATGTGGGTTCAGAAGCGGGGTTCACTGGGCGGACAGTCACAGCGGCCCGGAGGCCTCTCCGCCACAGGAGGCTCAAACAGCAGGGTGTGATGCTGTGATCGGCCTGTCCCCCACACCCCACCGCGAGGAACAGCGTGAGGAGGTGCCGGGTCACGAGGGCTCTTATAAAGCCGCCCCGCAGCCCGCCCACCCCCACCCGGCGAGGCGACCCCACGCAGGACGGGGGCGGGGCAGGAAGAGGAAGTGCCGGCCCTGGGGAGAAATGGGCAGAATGTGTTTTTAAACCTTAGGTTTTCTGTTCCTTTTAACCAGACCCTCCTCACTGGGGCTCCGTGCGGGAGAGCGTCCGGGGGATGGCGCCGCAGCCCCTGCTCGGCCAGGAGCTTGGGGGCCACGGGGGTGGGGAACAGCAGACACGGCCGGTGCCTGCAGGCGGCCTCCTGGGGGCTCAGGGCCCGCTGAGCCACCCCCCGTGCGGCTTCCAGAGCCGGGCCGCTCAGGCCCCGTCTCATTTTCACTAAAATCGTCGGTGCTGCCGTGGCTCAGTAGCTGAGCGCTGACTTCTGAACCAGGAGGTCATGGTTTGATTCCCGGTCAGAGGCACAGACCTGGGTTGCGGGTTCCATGCCCAGTGTGGGGTGTGCAGTAGGCAGCTGATCCAGGATACTCTCTCATCTCTGATGCTTCTCTTTCTCTCTCTCTCACCTCCTCTCTGAAATCAATAAAAACAAAAAACAAAGCAAGGCGTCTGGCCCAGGAGTCAAGCACTGTCCACCCGGGCGGGCTCTGGACCTGACCTCCTGCTCCCCCCGCACCCACGCTCCGCCCAGGGCCTCTGCACGCTGGTCCCTGCGTCTGGAACGCCCCTCCGATGTCATCATCGCTCAGAGACTCTTCATGGGGAAGGGACCTTCCCTGACACCACATGGAGAATAGTAACACGCACACACACGTGTACACACACACTCTCTGCCGCCTGCCTGCCTCGGGGTGCCCTCAGCCTCCCTCCGGCACTCACATCTTCAGGGTGATTGTCAGCCGCTCCCTCTGGGCCTGACGCTGCAGGTGCAGGTGTGGGGCCTTTGGCTTCCGTCTGCAGAGGACACACAGCGCCCACTGTGTGCTCAGTCCGTACCCCCGCTGCAGAGGACACAGCGCCCACTGTGTGCTCAGTCCGCACCCCCGCTGCAGAGGACAGACAGCGCCCACTGTGTGCTCAGTCCGTACCCCCGCTACAGAGGACACACAGCGCCCACTGTGTGCTCAGTCCGTACCCCCGCTGCAGAGGACACAGCACCCACTGTGTGCTCAGTCCACACCCCCGCTGCAGAAGACACACAGCGCCCACTGTGTGCTCAGTCCGCACCCCCGCTGCAGAGGACACACAGCGCCCACTGTGTGCTCAGTCCGCACCCCCGCTGCAGAAGACACACAGCGCCCACTGTGTGCTCAGTCCGCACCCCCGCTGCAGAGGACACACAGCGCCCACTGTGTGCTCAGTCCGCACCCCCGCTGCAGAGGACACAGCGCCCACTGTGTGCTCAGTCCGCACCCCCGCTGCAGAGGACAGACAGTGCCCACTGTGTGCTCAGTCCGCACCCCCGCTGCAGAGGACAGACAGCGCCCACTGTGTGCTCAGTCCGCACCCCCACTGCAGAGGACACAGCGCCCACTGTGTGCTCAGTCCGCACCCCCGCTGCAGAGGACACACAGCGCCCACTGTGTGCTCAGTCCGTACCCCCGCTGCAGAGGACAGACAGTGCCCACTGTGCTCAGTTCGTACCCCCGCTGCAGAGGACACAGCACCCACTGTGTGCTCAGTCCACACCCTGGCCTGAATCTGCCTGCCCACCTGCCGGGAGCGCTTCCCGCCGTCTCCTCCGAGCGAGGCCCCCCCGGGCACGGTGAACCCGGTGGCCTGTAATTTCGAGTTTGAAATGTGCATCAAGCGTAAATCTCCAGGGTTACGGGAAGATCCGGGAAATTCGTTCTGGAGGACCAGATTACATCCAGCCCCGGAAACCGTTTCCGTAAACGTGCTTACATAACGCCCTCAGCGCCCGGAGAGGCCGTGGCGGCCACCCCTGCCCCTCATGTGCTCCCGAGGGCAGACCCTGGCTTCTCTTTGGAAGGAAAGTGTCCCTTTGTTTTGCTAAGGGGCCGGCGGTGCTGGATTCCAAAATGAAACCAAGCTGCACCGGCGTCTCTCTTTTCGCCGGCTGCCGAGGCCAGTCGGGGCAGCGGATCTCTGCGCCCGGGCCCAGAGGTCTGTCTGAGGTTAGTGAAAAGAAGATTGGCCTTCAGTTATATTCATAGGAGCAGATGTCTGAAAAAAGAGGAGGTGACGATTCTGCTGCAACCTGGGTTAACCCTTCCGTTCTTTTTTCTATTACGAGAGGAAGGGAGAGGGATAGAGAGTTAGAAACATCGATGAGAGAGAAACATCGATCAGCTGCCTCTTGCACACCTCCTACCAGGGATGTGCCCACAACCAAGGTACATGCCTTCGACTGGAATCGAACCCGGGATCTTCATGATGCTCTATCCACTGAGCCACACCGGTTTCAGCCATCATTTTTTTTTTTTTTTTTCCTCATCTGAGGATATTTTTCCGTTGATTTTTAGGGAGAGGGGAAGAGAGGGGAAAACAGAGAAATATCAGCGTGAGAGAAACACGTTGACTGGCTGCCTCCTGCGTGAGGCCTTGCTGCGGCCAGGCCTCTCTCTGCAGAGCCCAGGGCGGTGGCTCCACGCCCTTTCTCTGCTTCTCTGGCGGAGTCTGTCACCCGCGGGCTCACTGGGGCGCACAGGGCCGTGCGGGTGCTGCCCAGAGCCCGCAGGCTGGCTCTCCCCAGGCGTGGCCGTCAGCGTGCCCCAGGGCCTTCAGGAGCCCAGGAAACACGGCCAGGAACACGCACACACGGCCCTGCCGCCCTCCCGCCCCGCTCTCTGGGTTCCCCCTGCAAATCAGGAGGCTGAGCCCTGTGTGGCTCGGGGCTGAGCGTTGGCCTGTGAACCAGGTCACAGTCTGATGCCGGTTGTGGGCTCCATCCCTAGTGTGGGGGGTGCTGGAGGGAGCCGATCCTTGGTTCTCTCTCATCATGGATGTTTTGACCTCCCTCTCCCTCTCTCTGAGAGCAATAAAATAAAACAAAAATTTAAAACATAAAAAAGGGAGGATAACATGTCTAGAACTTGTCCTCGGGGCTGTCCTGGGTCAGCAGAGGCGACGGGAGCAGGAGGACCATGCCGGCAGCCCCGCAGGCTCTCCTGACGGCCGCCATTGGCCGGAGGCGGGGCCAGGGCGGAGGACACAGCGGTGCGGGCATGAGCACTACCCAGTGCTGTGCAGGGAGTACCTAAGGCCCTGCCATTGTTTACCTGAGGTTGACATTGTCAGTCTGCTCGGTCTGGGCTGCGCCGTGGTCCAGTGGGGAGCTCAGAGGACCGGCTGGCTTGGCCTTTGGCTCCGGGCCGCAGGGCTGAGTGAGGTCTCAATCCAGGTGGCCAGCAGGGAGGCGGCAGCATCCCGACAGCCCCGTCTCCTCTGAGCTAAATCAGAATTCGAAGACTAAGCGCATGGTTTGGGGTGCGTTTTAGGGTTGAACCCTGGGGTCCTGGGCATGCGATTCAGCCTCTGAGCTGGGGTCTCCTCCCCTGGAAAGGGGTGCTGCTGGGCGCCCCGGGGTGCGGGGAGCGGGGTGAGGCCAGCGTCGGCCCGGCTGCCCGGCCCCGCCTGCTGGCCCCTCTAAAGGAGCCTTCCCAGGAGCCGCCTACCGGCCACGGAGCCACCGGTGGTGATTTCTCAGCCGGGCGGAGTCGCCACGTCCGGAGAAAGAAGGACCTTGGCTCCTCGTCTGGCCCCGGCATCTCCGATTCCTGATCAGCTCTTCTATCGGCGCGGCTCCTGGTGATTAATTCTTGTGGCTCCAGGAGCCTGATGTGGGGGCTCCCGGCAGGTCTGTCTGTTCCAGGGGCCGTCCCTCCTCTGCTTCGTCCTGCCTCCACCCTCTGCTGGGGAAGGCAGTTGCTCCACCGCTGGGACCCAGCTCCCACCATGTGCCGGTCGCCTGGGGTTCCCCTGCAGGCGGCCTGTCCCCCAGGCAGCCCGCACGGCGCATGGGCCCCCAGGAGTTCTCTGGGCCCATAAGAGTGTTTTCATGTCTTAGAAGCAAAAAATGACATCATGTTTTAGTGGTCGCCTGTTATCTCATACTAGTGCCCCGTGCACTGTGAAAGGAAATGGATTAGAAGGTGGCTGGCAGGGCGGGACTGGGCAAGATGGTCCAGGCACACCCAGGAGCCAACCTCCCGTGGTCCCTCCCCAGCGTCTGCGGAGTGAGTGGGGTCCCTCCAGCAGGTGGGGTCCCTCGGCCTGGCCTGCAGGGATCAGCCGAAACCGGCTCTCTGACACCCCCCCAGGGGTCTGGAGTCAGAGGGCACTCTGCAAAGCTGCTGTCCTACAGGGTGTGGAACACAAACACAAATGTGCAGTAACCAGATTCGGGGCGACAGGACCCCAGCAACAACATAACCCACGGCCAAAGGTGGAGTCACACAGCTCCACAAGGAGTGGGCTCCCTCCTCTCTGGTTTTGGGGTGCGTCACCCGAGAACCACCGCTGCCAAGTCACTGCAGCCAGGCAGCTCCTGCGTTGAGTGTCTGCCCCCTGGTGGTCAGTGTGTGTCATAGAGACCTGGGCGGAGGGACACTTAGCATATTAGCCTTTTATTTATTTTTTTAATATATTTTATTGATTTTGTACAGAGAGGAAGGGAGAGAGATAGAAAGCTAGAAACATCAATAAGAGTCATCGATCAGCTGCCTCTTGCACACCTCCCACTGGGGATATGCCCGCAACCAAGGTATTATACATGCCCTTGACTGGGATCGAACCCGGGTCCCTTCAGTCCCCAAGCCGATGCTCCACTCACTTAGCCAAACTGGTCTCGGCCATATTAGCCTTTTATATACATAGATGTGAGTTTATTTTTATTATCATATATAAATATCTATAATAATAAAAAGGTAATACGCTAATTAGACTGGACATCTTCAGGACGTCCTCCCTGGGTAAGCTGGGGCCCAAGGGAAGCCAGCCCAGGTCCTGAGTGCCTGTGGGCGGCCAGAGGAAGGAAACCTGGGTCCTGGGTGTCAGAGGGAAGCCGGTGCCAGCAGCCAGGGGAAGGAAGGCCTACTCTTGCACAAATTTTCATGCACCGGGCCTCTAGTAAATATATAATAAATGGAGAGGTGGGACAGAGCCAACCCAGCCTCAGTTCAAAGGCTACCGGCGGGTGCCTCAGGTCCTGCAGCCCACACACTGCCTCCGGCTGCCACCCACACCTGCTGATCCCGCTCACTGCCTCCATGTGGCCCTGGCCCCCCCATCCTCACCCCACATTACCCTGCAGGCAGAGCATGCCCCTGAACATGCCTGCCCCTGAACCAGTGGGTGCCTGGTGGTGACAGGGCAGCAGAGAGAGATTAGTCATGGAGGGCTTCCTGGAGGAGGTGGCTTCTCAGCTCAACGTGGGAGAGCAGAACAGACACACACTAACAGTCCAAGGATCTCCCATGGATTGGTACAACCTCCAAAGCTCAGGCTGGCTCACGTCCAGCATCCTCGCCAGGGCCGCAGCCCAGGGACCGTCACACATTTCAGTGAAGACAAATGTTTGTGAGAATCCCTGAAACCACCCATCATTCCTGCCAGGAGCCCACCTGGGGGCTCCGTCCCCAGAGGTCTGCCTCCCGAGGCCCCACAGACGCCGGCCACAGCCCAAGCCTAGTGACCTCCAGGCTCGGCCCGGCCAGCGCCCACGATTTGTCCCGAGACGAGACGCTGGCCACTGTGCCTCTGGCCCTATCTGGCCGGAGCCAGGTAGTAAATGGACATAATTTATCATCTCCCGTGGAGGAGCCAACGAGCCCCACGGCAGGATGGGAGTCGGAGTCCGAGCCAGGAGCCGAAATCCGATTTCCCCCCCGGGCCCGCGACTAAAAGCTTCTGTGCACATGGCGCCCATCCTCAGATCCAATTAGCCACGGCCGAGCCCGGGCCCAGCGAGGGGGCGGCCAGGCCCGCAGTGCGGTGGCCTCGGGCTCTGGGCAGCGCCGGGAGCTGGGAGCCGGGCGCAGGGCCAGTGGGCACCCGGCAGCTCCAGCCCGCCCTGCTCACCCTGCCTCCCAGGCCCCCCGCCACCCAAGGTGCCCCCCAGTCTGCCTGGCACTCCTTGCACCCAGGCCGCCAGGCTGGAGAGAGCTGGTGGACAGAGGGCTCACAGCCACCACCGTGGACGGACGTGGATGGGAGGCCTCTGGTGGGAGGGAGCAGGGAACGCCTGCCCAGCCCGGGCACGGGTAGAGGGGGAGAGGAGGGGCCCACAGTACCGCCAACGCCCACCAGAGGCGCTGTCTCAGTCTTTGTGAGAAAAGAAAGTGAAACCTGCCCACCGCCTGCCTCTGGATATGTAACCCCAGGAAATGCTTCATTTAGCTTGTGTCACAATGTAAACCTGGGCGCCCAGCGCACCCTTGTGGACAGCCCCCACCCCCGTGGACAGCCTCCACCCCCGTGGACAGCCCCCTGTGGACAGCCTCCACCCCCGTGGACAGTCCCCCGTGGACAGCCCCCACCCCCGTGGACAGCCTCCACCCCCGTGGACAGCCTCCCGTGGACAGCCCCCCGTGGAAACCCCCGTGGACAGCCCCCACCCCCGTGGACAGCCCCCACCCCCGTGGACAGCCCCCCCCGTGGACAGCCTCCACCCCCATGGACAGCCTCCACCCCCATGGACAGCCTCTACCCCCATGGACAGCCCCCCGTGGACAGCCCCCCCCCCCGTAGACACCCCCCCGTGGACAGCCCCCTGTGGACAGCCCCCACCCCCGTGGACAGTCTCCCGTGGACAGCCCCCACCCCCGTGGACAGCCCCCTCCCCCGTGGACAGCCTCCACCCCCGTGGACAGCCCCCCGTGGACAGCCCCCACCCCCGTGGACAGCCCCCCGTGGAAACCCCCGTGGACAGCCTCCACCCCCGTGGACAGCCTCCACCCCCGTGGACAGCCTCCCGTGGACAGCCCCCCATGGACAGCCCCCATCCCTATGGACAGGCATCCACATCCGCGCTTATCTGACCTGGGGCCACCTGCCCACCTGTCCCCCGTGACAGCTCGGTCCCCCTGGCACCTGACAGGCGCCCCTCAGACCTCAGCTCTGAGACCTGGGGGCCGGGGCAGGACTGCAGGGCGGCACTGACTGCCACTCGGCCTCGCGCCCATTTCTGGGGGGTCGTGTGTTGGCAAGGTTGGGGCGTCTCCTTCATCTTGGTTTCCCTGCTGGAGTGAGGGGTCTGGGGGCCCCTGTGGTCTGTTGGGCCCACTCTGTGCACAGGCCGCTCCGGGCCCGCCTCTCCCTCAGGGACAGTGAGCCTCAGTGTCCAGCAGGCAGGCTGACCCCAGGCTGGCATGGCCACTTGGCTGGGGGAGCTGCCCGGGCCCCTGTCTCGCCCAGCCATGGCTGCGGGTGCTGACCAGCGTGCTTCCAGGATTGCGGGAGGGGGACCCTCCTGAGACCCCAGCCGCCTCCCTCCTCCCTCCGCCCCTCCGCCCCCCCCCCCCGGCCCCCCGACAAGCCCAGTAGCCCTGCCATGTGGCTTGTTCTGGGGACTAACACGCTCAGTCGGTGCCGCAGCCAAGAGCGGCCGCCTCCCCCGCTGCGCATGGGCACTGTCGGCTGAGCCTGCCACAGGGCCGGGGGGGGGGGGGGGACCTTGGGAACCCCGGAGCAGGCACCTGATCCATCTAAGATGTGTGGGTGACGGTGTGGCAGGTCCGAGCTTTCCACAGCCCGCCCCCGTGGCCCCCTAGGAAGCTGATCATGTCTGAAACGCACATCTGGTCCTGCTCCGCCGTCCGGTGGGACCCACGTCCCCCACACGGCTCTGGAGTGGGCACCGTGTGACACACACACACACACACACACGCCCCACCCAGGCCACCGGCTGTGCTCTTCACTCTGCTCCCCCCACCCCCCAGGAGCTGCCCCTGCCCCACAGGCCCCTGGGAAGCCTCTCCCCTGCGCAGAGGGCCTCCTGGAGGTGGTGTCAGAAACCGGGGCCGGGCTGAGCAGGAGCTGAGCAGGTGGAAGGAGGGGGAGCCCAGGCGTGTTACCCGAGGGGCCAGGCTCCTGCATCCTCAGGCCTCCGTGCCCACTGGGGCCCAGGCACCGGGGTCCTGGCTGGGCCACTGGCCGCCTGACCTCACAAGCGCCTCGCCCCAGACCCTGCTCGCCCCACTGCACTGCCTGCGCCCGTCATGCCAGCCTCCTGGGCACTGTGGGTGCCCTGAGCCAGGCCTGGGGCATCATGGGATAGCAGGCAAGGACTGAGTCGGGTGCCTGGCACCAGCCAGTGCCACAGGGGGCCCCAGAGCCCTCCCTCCAGCAGGAACACTGAGGCCAGAAGCTAGGACCCCGCCCAGAGAGGCTGGGAGTGGGCTGGCCCCTGCTCCAGGCCTCAGTTTCCCCGTCTGTAAGTGCTGTTGGAGGCCTGGCAGGAGCCAGGCGGCACCAGGAGGCTGGCCTGAGCCCGTGGTCTGCGCAGCCTTCCGGAAGGCTCCGTGCCCGAGGCCGGCCTCGCCTGTGCACTGCCAGGCCCGAGGGGGCCGTGCCCCGGCCTCCCGGCTCCAGCCCGGCCTTGGCTCTGAGCCAGGCCCTCCGCGCTGGGCCTGGAAGGTTTGCTAGAAACCTCAAAGGTCAGCTGCTCTCGGGTTTCCAGAGTTTATCGATCGCGTCTGGGTTGGCAAAGCAGCCCAAAGGCTCTCGCTGTCCATCTCTGCGGCCGCGGTGGGGAGCGAGCAGGCGGCCTCCCTAGCCACTCTGGGCCGCGCCGCCCGCAGCCCGCCCTCCTCCCCACCCGCCCCTGTCCCTCCTGCCCCAGCCTGGCCAGGCGCGGCCGTGTCCTCAGGTGCCTGCACCCCACGCCCACGAGCCACCAAGCCCGGAGCCCCATGCGCTGTGGAGCGGCCTGTCTGGTTCTGCCCGACCCCGAGGAGCTGCCCGGGGCACACACAGTCCAGCCGGCAGCGGCTCGCCGGCTCCTGCCTCTCCCTCCCCATGGGCCTCGTGTCCCTGGGGTGAGGGGAGGGAGACCCCGGCTGCACTGAGAGGGGGGCTGGAGGCAGGAAGGTGGGAGGCTGAGGGGGGAGCTCAGACAGGCTGGGAGTCCCACACCCAGGTCCGGCAGCTGCCCCACCACCCTGCATACCCTCTGACCGGAGGCGCCCGAGGGCAGGCTGTGCCTCTGAGGGGTTTACAGCTGATGCTCCAACCTTTATTAAGCACCTACTGCGTGCCTTCTCCTCTGTGTGGGGTTGGGACGAGATAAAGCAAGGTGGACCCAGCTCCCGGAAGGAGGCCCATGGCCAGGCCAGAACACCTCCTGTCCTGGGCCAGGCGGGGCCCTGGCTGTGCGAGCCCCCCCCCCCCCCGGGCTGGTCCCGCCCCTGTCGGCCTGTCACCCCCGCCCTGTGCCCAGGGCTGCAGAAGCCTGTTGCCTCCTCCAGTGGCCCAGCGTCCACCCTATAAGGTGCCCTGGGCCTGACGCCGGGCCTGCCCGCCCCGCCCCGCCCGGGGAGCCACCCAGCACAGGCCCTGCCTTCGCATTTCTGAGCCGCCCCGGCTCTCCGGCGCCCACACTGCCTCTGCACAGATGCTGCTTCTGCCCACTTTCCAGAGGAGGAAACTGAGGCTCAGAGGCTCACCCTGCTCGCTTTGGCTTCACAACCAATGGGGCTGGGGGCGGGGCATGACGTCACACTGTGCACCCAGCCTCAGCCACCCAGGTAGCCCTGCTGATGCCAGGGGGCAGAGGGCCCGTGAGGCCCGCTCTCTGTGGTCAGAAGGGGTTCCAGGGGGCGGCCTGGGGCCACGCCCGCAGCTCAGGCCGCCCACCGCGGGCACCTGAGTCACTGCCTCCGCTCTGCGCCTGCAGGTCCCCCTCGGCCACAGCTGCTCCCACGGGGGCGGCGGGGCCGGGAGGTGCCTGGGGCGGCTGGGCCCACGGCGGTCCCGGTCATGGCTGGCACCCGCAGCGAGCTGACACCGCGTCTCTCCTCTGACCTGAGCCTGCGGAGCCGCCCAGTGGGTGCTGAGTAACGGCCTCTGTGCACCAATTAGAGGACTGATTTGGCCGTAAATTCGATTTGCAGGGCAGCACGCGCTGGGAAGCTGTAACCGAATTACCGTTCACCTCCACCGCTTGGCATTTGTGTCCTGGGCGGGGCTGCCCGCACCAGCGGCTTCCAGGGCGGGGAGGGGGTGGATAAAGGGGGCGCTGCTTCTCGGAGACGCCAGGGAGACAAACGCCCGATCCCCTCGCCCACACAGGAGGCCGCGAAGCCCATGACATGGAAAACAATGAGGAGACACCAGGCAGGGACCCGGGGGCGGCGTCTGGCCTCGTGGCTGTGCGGCTCGTCTCGGGGTTCAGGCAGCGAGCCGGCCTGCGCAGGGCTCGTGGCTGGAGTGGCTGCCCCCCAGGCTGGTCTCTCTGTCCACGGAGCTGAGGGATGCCGGCCTCCAGGCTGGTCCTGATACGTGCAGAGGGTTGAGAGATGAGAACAGCCCAGCATGTGGCACCGAGGGAGGGTCTGTCTCTGCCCATCATCCCTGTCTGGGGCTTGCTTTTCTCGTCTGTGAAATGGGAGCCTTAGTGCCCGCACGGCAGCTCGTGAGAGGGGAACGCACAGAGCCCCTGCCAAAAGCTGCCTGCAGAGGGCACCCCGGGACACGGCTGCTGGGCTCCTCCCTGGGATCCGCAATCTGGGGCTCCGGTGGGGAGGGGGGCTGTTCAATGGCCCACCCTCAGGGCCTCCCCCCTGATGTGGGGCAAGTCCAGCCTGTGTTAGGGGCCCCATGGTGACCCTCGGTCTAGCAAACCTGGTGGTCAGTGAGGAGCTGACGGAGGGGGGCGCCACCCGGACCGGAGTGGACACAGCCTCACAGAGTTCCTCTCCAGCCCCCAGAGGCCCGTGGGCACCAGGACAGTGCCCCTGCAGGGCCTGGTCCAGGGAGGCGGGCTCAGGGGGAGGCGGGATTAACACAACGGCCCGGGGGTGCAGCCAGGGGCGGAGGCGGCCTAGGGGCTGCGGGAAGGCTGCAGGTTCTCCCCGTCTCTAAGGCCCCGGGAGAGATAGACCCAGCCGGGGACCAGCAGGCTGGCATCTGTCAGGTGGCCCAGGTTTCCTGTGAACTCGGTGGCTGTGGATCTGTTTCCCTTTCTCCATGGCTGCCAGGCGGCTTGGGTACAGTTTCTGCTCAGCCACAGACGAACCCCTCACACCAGGCCTTTGGGGCGGCGCGCCCCTGCCCACCTGCGGGCAGCGCCCCATCTGGACAGCACGATCCCCGCCCCGAGGCTCTCACTGGGAGGGGCCGCCACAAAGCCTTTGGCAGGAAGGACACAGCTGTGGTCCCGCTTCCTTTGGGCCAGGCCTGGACTCTGCTCCCCAAGCAGCTTTCAGAGGCACGAGGAGCGCCCAGGAGCCTCAGGCTCCTCACACTGCCTTGCCCTGGCCCCCCAAGAACCCTGCACTGGCCCCGCCCCACACTGTGCTGGCCCCGCCCCACCCTGCCATGGCCACGCCCCACCCTGTCCTGGCATGCCCCACCCTGCGCTGGCCACGCCCCACCCCGGCTCCGCCCACCTTGCCCTGGCCACGCCCAGGAAAGGAGTGCAGGGCTCCTGGCTTTCCCTCCCCACCCTCCCAGCTGCACCGGATGCTCTTAGCAGCTCAGCTGGTCCAAAGGAGGAACTAGGGGGCCTAGTGTCCCCTGGGCCCTCATGACGGACCCAGAGCAACACGAGGCCTCACCCGGGTCCCTCTTTCTCCCCAAGTTCTCAGCTCCCACCCTCCCACCCTGTGAGCCCCACCCACGCCACATAATGGCCCTCGGAAGCCCCCTAGCAAGCAGGGGAGGCCGTGTCCGTCGTCCCCGTCTCTCCCCCCCTCCCCCCCCCCCCGCCCAGGGAGAGCCGTGGGGGCCTGTGGGGTCCCGCTCGGGGTGTGGAGCCTGGCCCGCACCTCAGCCTGGCTCCCCCACCTGCCCTGGCCGTGGGGCTGCGAGCTGACAGCCCGGGAGGACGGGCCAGGCTGCAGCTGCCCAGCCAGGCTCTGGGCTGGCGCCGTGTGTAGTGATGCCAGGCTGTGCGGATCTGTGGGCCCCGCCACGGATGTGCCATAAACACAGCGCTGCCAGCAGGAGGCCGCTTCCTCGCCAGGAGCCCAGGAGCGGAGCGTCTCCGCAGCCCCGCCCGCCGCGGAGGCCCAGAGCCGGAGCTGCCTTCCGTCTGTCTTCCCGGCTCCGCCCGCCCAAACCGCACTGTGTTCTGAATTCCCTGCTGAGCTGTCAGGGAATATTGTGAGTGATCCTGTTCCTCCTTTTCTACCAGCTCACAACGGAACTAGAACACAGGGGTTCGCTTACACAAACGCATGCGTGTCCACCCTGCTGACCCCGCCATGGCGGGCTGGGCCGGCTCGGGTGCAGGCCAGTCTGCCCACTCCGTCCTCCTCCCGGGATCTTCTCCTGGGCGGCGGCGGTGGTTTTAATTTTGCCTGAAACCTCCTGTCCCCGAGGGGAAGCCCCGGGCAGGAGGCAGCTGTGTCCAGCCTCCAGCGGAAGCCAGGGGCCGAGACCCGGGGGGCGGGAGCTGGGTCTGGACACTCTGAGTCTGCCCCCTGCACTGCCCGTCCAGGGCCACACGGCCAGCTCCCGCCGCAGGGTCCTCAGCCGCAGGCCGGGGGCTGGAACGGGCGTCTCCAAATAGACGTGAAGAGGCGAGGAGGCCACCGTGTGGCTAGACGGCAGCGCAGACGGCTGGACAGAGGTCGGGCCCCGCTCTGGACGGCAGGGACCTGGGGACACCTGGCCCCCGGACCACAGTGGGAGCGGTCAGCACCCAGCAGCCAGCAGCCAGTCCCTGCACAGAGTGGGCGGAGCCGGCCTGGAGGCTCTTCCAGCCGAATGCCTCTCCAGGCGGCGCTCAGGGTGGAGTGGGGACAGCTGTGGCTGAATGGGGACCAGGTGCCACCGCCCCCCACCCCGGGTGCCATTCCCGGGGCTGGGAGGGAGGGAGCAGGTGTGGACACGCTGCCCAGCGCAACCTGCCCTGTGGCGGACCGGGGTCCCTGCCCCCCACCCAGAAGGGCCACACCAGGGGCCGCAGTGCCCTCAGAGTCACCCCACAGCCTCCAGGCGCTGGCATGTCCCACAGACTGGCAGGCCTGGCAGATTTCAATGCCCCCACTTCACAGGAGGGCACTGGGGCAGAGGGGCAGGGGGGCGCTGGGGAGCTCAGCGATCCTGCAGCAAAGCCAGGCCTCCCACACGGACCCCCCTTCAGGTGCCGCCTAGCGGAGAGCGGTCAGAGCTGTCCCCACGGGCCTGGTGGGCCGCCCCCTCCTCCCCCTCCCCCAGGTCTGGCCCCTCCCCTCCCCCAGGTCTGGCCTCGCCCCTGTCCTGGAGCCTAAGCACAGGTGTGGGGGGCCCACGTGAGTCAGTGTGGACCGTGGGGGAGCACTCGCCAGCGGCGGATCCAGAGGACCCAGAACTTGGGGCGATGAGGCTGGGTCTGCACAGGGGTTGGGGTTCTCCAAGGGACAGGGCTGGCACGCGGCCCGGGAAAGGGGTGTGCCTGGCCCCCGCTTCAGGGGACGAGGGCTTGAGGATGGAATGCAGGATCCAGGGCGGACCCCTCCCGGGGACAGACCCGGCCCCCCAGGCCAGACTGACGGGTGGTGACCCGGACAGAGCTGAGCTGGCCGGGATGGCGGGGAGGGTGCACAGGAAGGCCGGGCACAGTGGGCAGGAGCCTCACCAGCGGGGCCCACAGGTGAGCCGTGTTTCGGAGGGATCTCCCCCGTAGCCCCAGGTCCTGCTCCTGCCCCCAACCCCAGCCATCCCAGCTCCAGGCTCCGTGATGGGGGCCCCTCTACTACTTCACTGGCTCCTTCTAGCCACCCTCAAGCCTCAGTGGGGGCAGGGGGCGGGGGGAGGGTGCACAGACACGGGGTGGCTGGGGCTGAGGGTGAGCTTGTGGGGGGGAGCCTGACTCAAATGCAGGGGGTGGTAGGCAGGACATGCAGGCTCCAGCCGCCCTCGCCCCTCCCCATGGCCTTCGGGCCTCCATGTTCACAACAGTAAGAAGTGGACCAAGGGAAGAAGGTTGGGAGGCTTGCCTTGGCCTCAGCCCCCAGGACCTGCTTCTAGGCAGGTGTCTGCAACCTGCGTCCTTCACAGGACCCCGCTCAAGGGCAGGAGGGGGGCTTCCCACAGCCCAGGCTGCCATGCCCCTTCTTCCGCTGGGAGGGGCTGCCAGGCCAGGGCAGGCACTGGTGGGCGCAGGGGCAGTTCTGCAGGGTCTACACAGGGAACCAACGCGGTGGTCACAGCACACGCACTCTGCGCACAGACCTTACACGTGCATAAAGCATTTGGTTTAAAAGGGGGGGAAAAAGACACTCCACACACACTTCTGTGCAAGGGGCAGGTTGGAGTCTGGGACCTGGAGTGTCCTCCTTCACCCGTGGGGGGGGGGGGGGGGCAGGTAGGCAGGTGCTAGCCTGGAAGTTACCCCAACCCCCAGCCCAGGCTTAAGGACCGACTGCTGCACCCAGCGCTTAGCTTACAAAGGTTTATTTAGAAAATAGTTTGGTGGTTGGGGTTGTCGTTTTTGGCAAACATTTCAATACTTTCAGTTACCAAACGTGGTCAGTGGCCCCCAGACAGCTCCCTGGTCCTGGGGAAGTCAGCCCTTGCTCGGAAGTGGGTGCGGGGCGGCGCGCGTCTGGGGGCGTCCTCACCGCCTGGAAGGTTGCAAGTGCGCGTGGCTAAAACCCCGACCTAACAGCTCCCCGCGGCCGGGACCCCTGAGCAGGGTCCAGGCCTGCAGTCTCACCAGCAGCCCCTCGCTGAGATGGGGAGGCAGAGGGGCGCCCCTTTCTCCTCCCCTCTCCCGGGGGCGCTTGGGTCCATTCAGCCCGGGTGCCTGCCCTGCGCCCTGGAGGCCAGTCCCTCACGGCTCTCCGCTCTCCGGGGGATCGAACCAGCTGTCTCTGGGGGCGGCACCCACCCGCCCCCTACCCCCGGAGCCGCCCGGGGTCTCGGGGTCCCCGCGCCAGGCGCGCAGTCACTGCCTGAAGCCCCTGCGCCTGCGGCGGAAGAGGATGTGCTGGAAGGCGCGCCGGAAGTCCTGGTTGAACACCGTGTAGATGACCGGGTTGAGCGAGCTGTTGCAGTAGCCGATCCAGAAGAAGAACTTGAAGAGCGGGTCGGGCACCTGGCAGGCCTGGCGGCAGATGCCGTAGAGGCTGTAGCTGAAGAAGAAGGGGAACCAGCACAGCACGAACACGCCCATCACCACGGCCAGCACGAAGGTGAAGCGCTTCTCGCGCGCCTGGGCCACCTTGCGGCGGCACACGCTGCTGCGCGCGCGGCGCCGGCGCGACAGGAAGAACTCCACGGAGCGCGAGCTGGCGCGGGACGGCCGCCCGCCGGGGCCCGGGCTCCGCGCGGCGGCGGCGGCGGCGGCGGCGGCGGGGAGCGCGCCCTCCTCGGCGGCGGCGGCGGGCCCGGCAGCCAGCGCCTCGGCGCCGCCCTCGCCCTCGCCCGCCGGGCCGCCCGCGCGCCGCCGCCCGCCCCTCCGCACCGCGCCCCGGCGCCGCCGCCGCTCGGCCGCCGCGCTGCTGTCCTCGGGCTCCAGGGCGGCGCGCGGGCGGCGCGGGGGCGCGCAGGGCCCGTCCTCGCCCGCGCCCGCCGGCACCCCCAGCCCGTTCTCCGCGGGGGCCGCGCCGTCGGGGCCGGCCGGGCGCTTGTCGCTGAGCGCGCGCGTGCGCCGCTTGGCCACGCGGTAGATGCGCGCGTAGACCAGCAGCATGATGAGGCAGGGCGCGAAGAAGGAGCCCACGCAGGACGACAGGATGTACCAGGTCTCGTCGTTGAGGCCGCACTGCGGGTAGGCGGCGGCGGCGGGCCGGCGGTAGAGCGAGACGAGCGGCGGGAAGGAGATGACGGCCGAGACGAGCCACACGGCCACGATGGTGGCCTTGACGCGGCGCGGCGTGCGCTGCAGGTTGTACTCCACGGCCCGCGTCACGGACCAGTAGCGGTCCAGGCTGATGGCGCACAGGTGCACGATGGACGAGGTGCAGAAGAGCACGTCCAGCGCCAGGTACACGCCGCACCACACCTGCCCGAAGTACCAGTAGGCCATGAGCTCGTTGGCCAGCGAGAAGGGCATGACCAGCGTGGCCACCAGGATGTCCGCCGAGGCCAGCGACACCAGGAAGAGGTTCTGCGGGGCGCGCAGCGCGCGGCTGGTCAGCACGGCGATCACCACCAGCACGTTGCCCACCACGGTGAAGACGATGAGGAAGCCCACCACGGCCGCCAGCCCCGCCACGGCGCCCGCCGAGTACTGGCCGGGCGGCGGCCCCCAGGCGCCCCCCGAGGCGTTGGCGGCTCCCCCGCCGCCGCCCCCCTCGCGGGCGCCGCTGGCGTTGGGCCCCGCCGCCGCCGCCGCCAGCGCCACGGCCAGCGCCGGGGACGCCATGGGCCTCCCGCGAGCTACGCGGTCCCGCCCGGAGCCGGGGCGCAGCCGCGGCAGCTCCGGAGCCCGCCGGCCCGGGCCGGCGCCCGCATCGCCGCCTGCTCCTGGGGCGCGCCCCCCGGGAGCCGCGGCGCCCCGCAGCCGGCCCCCGGCCGTGTTGGCTCGGCGGCGGCGGCGGCGGCGGCGGGAGGAGAGGCGGGAGGAGAGCTGGCCGCGGCTCCCGCAGCGCCGCGCTAGTGCGGAGCGGGAGGCGCCGGGGCGGGCGGCGCCGCGGCGGCGGGGGGCGGGGGCCGGTCCCGGGTCCGAGCGGCCCCGCCCTGGGTCCGGCTCACGGGGAGCGCCCCGGCCGCGAGCCCACGGCGACGCGGCACCCGGGCGGGCGGGCCTCGGCGGCGCAGGCTGCAGGCGGCGGCGGCCCGGGCGCCCCGCCTCCCATCGGCCGGCTAGGGGTCTGCGCCGCGCCTCCGGCCCCCACGCCCGGCCTCCGGCTCCAACTTTACTTTCCCGAGCGGCGCGCCGCGTCCGGCTCCGGCCCCTCCTCCCGCCGCTCCGGGGCGGGCGCCCCGCAGACCGCGCCGCGCCGCTCGCCCAGCTCCGCCGCCGCCGCCTCCTCGCCGCCGCCGCGGCCGCTGTGCTCCCGGCGCGAGTGCGGCCGCCGGGCTCGGCTCCCAACTTGGTAGAGTTGCGGGCGGGGCGGGCGCGGTGGGCAGGGGCGGCCACGCCAGCGCCGCCCGGGGAGCGGCCGGAGCGGAGCCGCGGCCGCTGGGAACCTGCCTGCGCGGCGGCGGCGGCGGCGGCGGGGAGGAGTCGGGCGGCGGCGCGGGGCGCGCGCGGCGAGGGCGCCCCCTCCAGGCCGTCTGCAGCCTGCGGGCCGGGCGGGCGGCGGCCTGCGCGGGGCGTGCCCGGTCAGGCGGGTCCGGGAGCCCCGCAGCCCCTCCCGCACACGCACACGCGGGCGCGCACACGCGCAGCGCGGCCGGCGGGTCTGGCTGGGCCGGTGCCAGCCCCTCGCTGTTTGTCCTCTGAGCGCGGGTCCGGCCCCGCCTCGCGCGGAGCTCCCGGGCAGAGCCACCTGGCCGGCCTCTGCCCCTCCTGCCCGCGTGAAGCGGTGCCTGTGGAGCCCGTGCTGGCCACGGTGGCCGCTCAGCCCGGCGCCTGAAACCCCCGCCGCTGACCAGCGCCCGAACGGGACCGCCCCGTGACTGTCTCTCATTCTTGCTGGCTCAGGGGCGAGTTGTTGGGGTAACCCCGCTCACCCCGACCCACGTCCCTGTTCATTGACCCGCCGATGTGCACGGTCATCACCCGCCCCCCACCCCAGGCCAGTGCTGGGTGGTCCCTGCCTCCAAGGAGACAGGCTTGGGGGCCGGGGAGTGCTGGGGCCTCCGGAGGACCTTTCTGCCGGACCTGACCGCACCCAGGCTGCTGCTCTCCCTCTCCGATGGGAGGGGGCCGTCAGGGAGGGTGGGGTACCTGGCCTGGCAGGGAGGAGTGCAAGCAACCCCTGACCCCAGTGAGGCCCAGGAATGGGCATGGTTTGCAGGCGGATTCCCTCTTCTCTGAGCTCTCCGGGGCGCGAAGGGCCTTAGGCAGGAGAGCCCAGTGGTCTCAGCAGAGATGCCCACAGGGAGCCTCGTTAACCACGTGACGCAGAGGAGGGGGGAGTCAAGCCGGGGATGGGGCAGACCGGACAGCGCAGGTGGTGGGCCTGCCGCCGGCATGCATGCCCGGGGCAGGCAGAGGGCCACCGTCCTGGTGAAAGGTGCCCCTGGTACTGGAGGCCCCGGGGTGCCACTGGCCCGAGCACTCTGGGGGCACTTTGCAGGGAAGACCCGCACACCCCGTGCCCGCCATCACCAGCTCGCCCGGGCACCAGCAGGGTCGGCACTGTGCCCCTGCTTGGCACACACTGAGGTGGGTGCGGTGAATGCCCGCAGCATCTGGGAAGGCTTCCTGAGGAAGTGACCTTTGACCTGCGTTTGGAGACTGGAGGGGAGTTATGGGAGTTATGGGAGGTGAGGGCCCCCGTGGGCCGTGCTCGCTGGGGTGGGAGGGGCTTCATCTTGGGGGCACAAGGAGCCAGAGGAGGGAGGTGGCAGCCATCTGCTGCAGGTCTGGGGTGCCCTCTCCCAACACCCAGCCTGCCGTGAGGCGGCCTCCAGACCAGGAGGCCTCTGGCCGTGAGGAGGGCACAGGGACATCCTGGTTCCACGTGACCCCGCACACGCTCACGGCAAGGGCAGCAGCACGAGGGATGGAGGGAGAAGCACGCCGAGCACCGGGCCGGCGCAGACGGGACCTCCCAGCCCAGGAGGCGGCTCCCCAGCCAGGCCAGCCCGGGGCGTCTGGAGGGCCTGGCCGGCCCCGGACCAGCCCTGGGGACGCCCGGCCGGCCGGCCTTTTGACGGCGAGCTGCTGGCACCTGCTTGGCGGGACCGGTGCAGCCGAGGAAGTGCCTCTCCTGTGGGTCCCGGGCAAAGGGCTGGAGGAGAGCTAATCCCCAAGGAGTCGTGTGGAGTGGCCCAGGCCGGGCTTTGGGGCTCCTGCCTGCATGCGCACACACGCACACACACGCTCATCTTGTCCCCACATGCACGTACACACGTGATCATCTTGTCCTCACACAAGTTCATGCACACATGTGCACACATGTGTTCATCTCATCACCACACGTATGCATGTGCATGCACACACATGTGCTCATCTTATCCACGCACATGAATGCATGCATATGCTCATGTCCTCACACATCTGTGTGCATACACATGCACTCATTTCATCCCACACATGTATGCACATACACATAGGTCCTCACCCCCACACACATGCATGCACACACAGGTGTTTATCCCTACATACATGCATGCACTCAGGTGCTCATCCACACATACTTGCATGCACACACGGGTGCTTGTCTTGACCCACATACATGCATGCACACACATGCTTGTCCTCACATGCATGTACACACGCCCACAGGGGCCTCGCTCACCCTCCGCTCAGGGAGTATTTTTGTCGCCCGCTGTGGGCTGCTCCTCCCGGCCGCCCGCCTCACCCTCTGCCTGCTCTCTGGCTTGTTCAGGGACTCTGGCTGCTCGCCCAGGCCTGGAGCCCTGTGGCTGTCTGCATGGTTTCAGGCCTCGGTCTGTGCCGTGGTGGCCCCTTCCCAAGTTGGGGAGGGGGGTGTCCCTGCCCCACTGCCTGGTACCGCCCGCGCCCAGCTCCCGGGACCACCTCGGTGTGTAGCAGAGGGCGGGCACCACGGCCAGTGGGAGCCTGCGTGCTGCTGCTGCCCTGGGCCTCAGCGCCCCGGAGCCTGCGCTGTGCGGATGCAGGGCCCAGAAGGCCCGGCCTCTGTCCCACGAGGCAGGAGTGTTGGGTGGAGCGCGGCTCCCGCTCTGCTTTGCAGTCTGGCCGCGGGGGGCGCTCCTGCCCTCCCAGGCCTCAGTGTTGCCGTCTGCAGGGTGGGGTGTTGGACAGGCTGGTTCTGTGATCCATGCCAGCTCTGCCCCCACTTGGCTGCTCGCTCCTGGAGGTGGGCGCGTGTCTGGTCTGCCATCCAGCTTGGCTGGCGCCTCCGGGGCAGGGGCGGACGCTGCCTCAGGGAGCCGACCTCTGAGGGAGGAAGCCAGCGCCAGCGCCAGCCGCCACGCGGAGAGGCCTGCGAGCAGGGATCCCCACGGTTACTTAAAATGTCACCTTCACAGAGGAGGCAGGGAGCTCCTCTCTCCCCTCCCCGGAGGATCCCGGAACTGCCCGTCTGTGGCAGCTCGGCCGGACCGGCGCCAGGCGGCTCTGGTTCCTGCCCCACAGGCTGACCCACTGCGGGATCGATCGCGCTGATGGACCTGGCACCACGGAGGCCTGCGGCGCTGGCTGAGCCCTCTGCAGGCAGCTGCTCCGAGGACTGCCCCTGCCCCTGCCCCTGCCCCTGCCCCTGCCTCTGCCTCTGCCCCTGCCTCTCTCCTGCCCCTGCCCCTGCCTCTGCCTCTGCTCCTGCCCCTGCCCCTGCCCCTGCCCCTGCCCCTGCCCCTGCCCCTGCCCCTGCCCCTGCCCCTGCCTCTGCCCCTGCCCCTGCCCCTGCCCCTGCCCCTGCCCCTGCCCCTGCCTCTGCCCCTGCCCCTGCCCCTGCCCCTGCCTCTGCCTCTGCCTCTGCCTCTGCGATGCTGTGACGGGTTAGCGAGGGGTCAGCGTGTCTCAGCGAGGCCTGCAGGGGTTCAAGCTCGCCTCCCCGGTCGTGGCCGTAGCTGTCGCTCGGCCTTCTGACGGTCCCTGCCTTCCCCACCCGTCACCATCGCCCCCCCTGCCGGGACCTGCTGCGCCCAGACCCCTCCCCGGCCCGGCCTCACCCGTGCCCAGCCCCTCATTCGTCCCGTTGTTCAGAAAACAGACTAACGGGCGTCTCCGGGCGCCAGCCTTGGGTGGCTCTGTCACATCGTGTCATCGCAGGCCCGTCTCGGCTGCTGAGTCATGAGGCACCGGGGTCCCGCTGGCTGTGTCTCCGGCAGGCTGGCAGGGGCCGCTGGGAGGACTATGGAAGCAGAACCTGGGTGCAGCTCCCACGGCTGGCCTGTGACCCGCTCCCACTGGGCTGCCTGTCTGCAGAGCTGGCCGGGGGCTCGGGGGGCGGGAGGATGACACCTTGCCTGAGGGCCCTGGGACCGCTCATGGGACCATGGGAGGCGCAGCGTGGGGGCGGCTGCGGAGGTTCTCTGCGTCTCTCCTGTGGAGCTCGCCCTGACAGCGCACTTACTTCAGAAGACAAACATCCCAATAAAAGCTCAGCCTCGCACTGCGGGCGGCGAGCCCCGCGCGGCAGGGAGGACCCGCTGGAGCGGTCGCTGGCATCGTGTCCTGGCTGATGGGGTCACGGTGTACCGCCCTCAGCCCCCACCCCCACCCCCGCCCCCGCCTGTGCTGGCACGCCCCGCGGCCGGGGCGCGCACTGCTTTCTCAGCAGCCCCTTGTCCTGGGAGCGCTCCGGCCCCCTCTGCCAGGCTCTGTGCTGGCCCCAGGCACACACCTCTGCTGACCGCCTTCCTGGAGGGCAGTGCCCAGCACGGAGGGCAGTGCCCAGCCAGAGGGCAGTGCCCAGCTGGAGGGCCAGGCTGGCTTGGGGAAGTGGTAGGGGTTCCTGAGGACAGGCCTCTGCTGTGCCTGACAGTGGAGGGAGACTTGCTCAGCCGAGCAGCCTGCTTTCTGGAAGCTTCTCCCATTCCCCCGGCACTGCTCCCTCCCCCCTCAACCAGGCTGCTCCCGAGGAGTGACCCTGGCGTTGGCACATGGCCTGCGTGGACCTACCCGCCTCCCTTGGGGCCAGGCCCCCAGGCCCTCCACCCAGGGCTCCTCCTCTGCAGGGAGCTACAGGATGGTCAGCAGATCTGGGCGCTCATGTATCTCACCCTCTGAGAATGGGGCGCTAGTAACACCCCCACTTGGCAGGTAGGAGGCAGGCACGGCTGCCAGGCCGCCAAGGAGCATGCTGGCGGATTCGGGCTCTGGGTCAGGGCCCTCCCCCATTTGGCCTCACGGCCCGGGTGGGTGACCCCGGGGGCCCGGCTCCATGCCGGAGGCTTCTCTCCCCCAAACGGTCTCTCCGGCCGCCGACTCCCTGTGGCCTGTCCGGTGCTCACCCGCCTCTGGCCCGAGCCTAGCAGGTGAAGGAATGCGGCTCCCTCAGCCTCCACAAGGACGGCGGAGCCTGCGGGGCAGTGAGCGTGGAGGCCCGGGCGGCCTTGTCCCCTCTCCGCCCCCTGTGCTCGCAGCGGGCGTGTGCAGGCCGGAGGGCGGAGAGCACAGACCCTCCCTGCTGTAGCCAAGGGGAGGGCCCTGGCACCCTGTGCTCGCTGCTCCAGGGGAGGCACAGCTGGGCCGGGGAGGCGGGCAGGTGCCATGCACCGCAGGTCACATGGGTTCAGGTCATGTTGCAGGTCATGTGCCTGCAGGTCATATGGGTACAGGTCACGTGGGTGCCGGTCACGTGGGTGCAGCTCCCGTTGGTTAAGGCCTGTCCTCTTCCTCCCAGGGCTGGCCCGCCCTGCACGGTGCCCCCGCCCAGAACCCGGCACAGCCTGGGCAGAGGCTCTGTGAGTTGGAGCGGCTTCCTGCCACAGGGCGAGAGCCTGGCCGAAGCAGACGCGCTTCTGAGCCGAAGGGCTCCAGGCCTCTTGTTTGTGTGTATATATATATATATATATATTTTATTGATTTTTTACAGAGAGGAAGGGAGAGAGATAGAGAGCTAGAAATGTCGATGAGAGAGAAACAAAGACCAGCTGCCTCTTGCACACCCCCTACTGGGGATGTGCCCGCAACCAATGTACATGCCCCTGACCAGAATCAAACCTGGGACCTTTCAGTCTGCAGACCGATGCTCTACCACTGAGCCAAACCGGTTTCGGCTCCAGGCCTCTTGTTTGGCTGTGACTTCCCGCTGAGCCTTTGGCATGTTTGAGAGAATAAGAGCCATCACATTCAGCCTGAGTCCGAAGCTTGACAGCTCCCTGTGGGCCCTGACCCCAGGGATTTCTGGAGGCAGGCGGCGGCCTGGTGTCCTGCCTGGAGGTGGGAATGGTGTGCTAGAACCTGGACCCCCAGGCTGGAATTTGACAAGATCTGCTCTGTTTTCTTCTTGATTTAGACTGTAAATTCGTCACGAGAGGGAAGGAACTGACCGGAGATGGAGGCTTGCATATCAGGGCACAGGCAATGCTGCTGCAACAACAGGGACCCCAACACACAGCTCACACGGAGGCTGACTTCTCTCCCAAGCAGAAGGACGTCTGGCCGGCTGCCTTCACCCTTCCTTGGCCCTCCGTCTGGCAGCCCCCACCTCCTGGGCCCGTTGGCTGGTCCAGCTCTGGCCACTGCCATCACGCCCTTGTCCACACAGTGGAAGTGGGAGGGCTTGCTCCACCAATCACAGGGCATCCTCATCTGGAAGTGGCACACACCCTTGTACTAACATCCCATTGGTCCAAATGGGATCACATGGCCACATCTACCGCAAGGGAGGCTGGGACATGTAGTCTGGAACGGGGTGGCCCCCTGCCAAGATAAACCTGTAGGGCTTCCAGAGTGGGACAGTGTGGGCAGCGGGCTGGCACGTCTCTGTGGTGGGCCGTCCCGTGAAATGCGGGGTGCGGAGCAGCATCCTCTACCCACCATGGCCAAGAGCAGCCCCCACCCCTCATACATGGCCAGACGTCCCCAAGGGCAGAATCTCCCAGCTGGGAGCCACTAGCCCAGACCAAGGGTCCCAACGCCCGTGCCCACAGCGCCGGGAGGAGGAGGAGGAGGCTGGATGGGTGGGGGGAGCCCGTGGGGCGTGGCCACCAGGCAGGGTTCCCGAGGCGGGGGAGCATCCTCATTGCTCACTGACGCAGCACATGAAGGAGGAGGCGGAGCCATGTGGCGGAGGGGGGGGGAGGGGTCGTCCGGGCCCTAGCCCCAGAGTCCATGAGGGTGACCCTATTTGGAAACAGGGTCTTTGCCGATGTAAGGCCAGTGAGGTCATGCCCGAGCCGGTGGGCCCTCGCCCATGGCTGTGTCCTCACAGGGTCGGTGAGACTGGCCAGGGGACACGAATGGCCATAAGCCAGCACAGCTGAGCCGGTGGCACCGTCAGAGCCTGGCTTGGCGCTGGGCTGGTGCCAGGCAGCAAACAGCGGTCCCTCCCGCCAGCCACGGCCTGGCCACGTCTCCCCATGGCGCTGCTGGCCCGTCCGACCTCCAGGTTCTCATCTAGCACACGGTTAGGACCAGGCCCCCCTCGGTGAGCGCTGCTGAGCGAGTGTGCACCCCACACGGCCACTCACACACACGCTCATGCAGTACACGCACGCGGGTCATGTGACAAACACCCGTGAAGTGCACAGTGGCTGTGGCTTCCCCAGCTTGCAGCCCAGGGTCTCCCCGTAGCTCTCCTCCTCCCGCCCCTGGCCTCCCGGGTCTTACCCCAGTTCCATGCCCTCACCCTCTTTGCTCTGCCCATCGGGGCCTCGGTTTACCCCTCTGAGCGGGCATGGCTTCGATCTCCCCCAGGCCCCCTGGCTCTGAAGTCCCAGTCAGGTGGCTCCCGCTGGGGGAGCTGCAATTAGGAGCTATTGTTATGCAAGAACATGGGCCTACGGGGCGCTTTAAAAAGACAGCAGAACAAAGGGGTAAGTTGACAGCATCAGACTGGGGAATTGTACTGTGAGAAACTATTTTAAACCCAAATGCGCTCATCTGGGGCTGATGGGAATTGCCCGGGGAAGCCACGTTCGACTTTCACAACAGGTTTGTATCGACAGGACGCATTATCATTCGATTTCTAGGAAAGAGGAGTCATTGCATGGCTCGCTGCAGATACCATTTCACTTACAGCAGGAGAAGTCTCTGTATGGCCCGCAAGGAGGCCAGGCTGCCTTCTCCTCCCACCGTTCAGAGCCGCCCCGGGCAGCAGCAAGCCCTCCCGCATGCTGCCCACGGGCCTCTGCTCCGGGCGGAGGTGAAGGGCAGCTCCCGGAGATGCAAAGCAGGTGCTTCGGGAAATGAAAACCTTCACCACCTGCTCTGGTTGCAAGGTGAGCTGATGTCCAGGAGGGGGCGATATTCAATGGTCCCACCGCTCCACGCTGGGCCCCAGAGCTCCACGCTGGGCCTCCAGGAGGACTGAGAAGGGCCTGGGTCCCTGCAGACCGGGCGCCCTCCCATCCCCAGTCACTCTCCCGGCAGCTCCCACCGGCCGCCCCGAGGGGTCTTTCCGGGTGGAGCTGTGGCACCCCTCCCCGCGGCACCGCCAGCAGAGGAAGGCCACGCTCCACCCAGCGCTCGCCGGCCTGGTTTGGCACCTGGCCCCTCCTGGTCCTGCACGCTCCATCCCAGGAGTTCCGTCTGCGCTGCTCGTTGCTCCGCCCCACACATTCCTCCTGTACGCCTGCTGGGTGGGGCCCTTCCCGCCACGGCCTCAGCCCGCGCTTCCCATCTGCCAGGATCAGCTCTGCCGCCGCCTCCGGGAAGCCCTCCAGGCTCCTCGGGGTGCCTGACAAGCTCTATCTACACCCTGTCTCACTGTCCTGGTGCCTCTCCAGGGCAGGGACCCAGACATGTCAACTGCACCCAGGTCTCGCCCTGGGGGGACCCTTCAGGGTGACTGACAGATGGATGAGCGAGGGGCACGGAGGGAAAGCCTGCCTCTGCCTAAGTCAGCAGCTCTATCTACCTGCAAGGGCTGACTTCCAGGTCTCCTGAGCCGCACTGCCCAGCCGCTCCAGGCCAGCCGGGCTCCCGCCATCACCACCCCCCCCCCGGGTCCTTCCGTTCCCCCCCCCCCCCCCCGCACGGTGTCCCTCCCCTGGGGCCCTCTGTGCACGCCTGCTTCCTGGCCCCACAGTCACCCAGCCGGCAAGTCCCTGCAGCCGGATCTAGCCGGTCAGGCAGGCTCCATGGAGACACGGGGCCCCCACACCCCTGACCATGGACGTGGCCAGGGGCCTGTGGCCTTCAATGTGACAAGGCTGCTCCGTGGCTCCTGGGGGTCAGGTGAGAAGAGGGTCAGCCGCCCGCCCCCCCTGCCCAGCCTTGAGACGGCCCCTGCGGCTTTTCCTGTCGCCTTGCCATGATTGCCCGTCCTGCTGGGAACGCTGCTGGCCGGAGGACTTTCCAAGTGACCGCCTGCTCACCTGAGCGTCCTGGCGGCAGCCGCGCAGCTGAAGTGGCAGCAGAAAGGCGCTGGGCTCTGTGGGCGGGAGGCTGCACGGCCAGGGCCGGCGGGGGCAGGGGTGAGGACTGGGGTGCTATCTCCCCATCTGGGCATCACTCACTGGAGCATTTCGGATCCCGGCATGGCCTTGGGCCACCTGGCCGGGAGCCACTGGCAGGCTCTCTGCACCCCCCCCATGCTCAGCTCCCGCCATGCACCCGCCTGCAGGAGGACCCTCCAGTGCCTGGACCTCGCACCCGCCGCTCAGCTCCCAAAGGGCAGGTGGGCCAGGGCAGCTCAGTCTACTCTGCCTGCTGCTGCCTCCTCCCCTCCCCACCCAGGTGCCAGGCATTCCCAGCCGGTATCTGCTTGGATTGGGCCCAGGGCGGGCGCCCAGGTGTGTCTGCAGGGAGGGAGGGGGGCGGGCGGGCGGGGGCTGGCGTTGGGCTGAGCGCCCGGGCAGCCTTATTGGAGCCGCGTGTGGCACTTCCCTGCAGCCTCTGACCTCGAGCTCCCGCTCCGCTGGCTGTCCCTGCCCAGAGGCTGCGAGGGCAGAGCCCCGCCCGCCTCGTGTGCGAGGCCAGGAGGTCGCGGAGAGGCCGGACAGGGCTGGGTGGCGCTGCAAAGGCCCCTTAAACAGTGCCCACACCCTGCAGGCCGGGCGGAGGGGCACAGGAGCCCCCAGCAAGGGCCGTGCGGGGAGGAGGCAGGGGCGCGGTGAGTGGCCGGCGCGGGTGTGAGGGCGGCCGGTGTCTCTGATCTCCGCCCGCGGTTCCGGAGCAGGCTGGGCAGGGCCGGCCTGTGCTTCGAGGCGAGGCCCTGCCCCATCTAATTAAGCCATTAGGAGGGGTCTCCATGGAAACCACTTACTGGGCACGCACACACGAGCACTTATCCAATTAGCAGGAGGCTCGTGCGGGGAGCCTGGCTTCCACGGTGACAGCTGGGGGGCCCCGGGGCGCGGCATGTTTCTGGGGACCCAGGAGGCTGCCCCTCCACCCGCACGGCCCGGTGTTCACAGTCCCTGCGAGGCGGTCGGTCACGGAGGACCCGGGCTCAGAGCCCGGCCACCCCGCAGAGACAGCCTGGGCCCCTCGGCCCCACAGGGCGGCTGTGACCGCGAGCCCCGAACTGCCCGTGCCGGACGGTCGCCTGACGGGGCCTCACGTGATGCCGCGTCCGCCCGTCCTGCCGCCATAGCGAGGCCTGGCCGGCGGCCGGGCGGAGGCTGGGAGCCGGGGAGCAGAGATGGGGGTCAGCGTGGGGGGCCGTCCCGGCGGGGACCTGGTCCTGCTTCAGAGCCGGCGCCTTCAGCGAGACCTCACAGGGGGCAGGGGAGAGGGCTCGGTGGGGTCTCTGTTGGCGCTAATCCCATTTGTGGGGGCCTCACACTCTCGCCCTGAGCGCCTGGGAAGGCCTCACCTCCGAGCACCAGGCGGGGGATCGCCCCGAACGTGCATTTCTCTCGTGGGAGGGGAGGCGGCTGCTTCCTCGGAAGTCCTCGGCCACTTACACACTTATCACAGCGACCGGGGGCTGGGCCAACACGCGTGCGCACATACGCGCACACGCGCGCATACACGCACACACACATGTGTGCACGTGCACGCACACACACAAACACCGGATGAGGTTGTCTCTGGTACAGGATCTGTATTGGCTTCACGTGCCCACCACCCAGTCACCTCTCCTCCCGGCCCCTCCTCCCCCGCCCGCCCGCCGGCACCCCACCTCCACCGTGTGTGCTCACGCCTCCCAGTTTCCTGTCCCGTGTGGCCCGTGGCTCTTCTGTCGGACTGTCACGCACACACGGCTCAGGGCCCGTCGTGTTGCCGCGCAGGGCGCTGGTTCACCCTGCGGCCGGGGTCCCGCTGGGCGGTGTTTGCACCTCGTTGGCCACTGTCCCCCGCTCATTTTCCGCCTGGTCTCAGGTTTGTTCCTCAGCGCCCGGATGTTCTCTGCACATGAGACCTTCTCTGAGAGGCAAACTGGACACTCCTGTCTGCTCTGCCTCCTCACGTCGCTTCGTTTTCCCTGCGCACGGCGTGGGCGGCCTGCTGGCCGGCGGCTTTCGGAGCGTTTGTCTGTGTTTGTCCCGGGCCTGGGTGTACCCGGCGGGGAGGCACCCTGGGCCGGGCAGGTCGGGGGGAAGGGGGTCCGGAGGTGCATGTTTAAGCTTCGCGCGTTCCGCCGCGGGTCCTGTGGGTCTGCTCGGCGCCATGGAGAAATGGGCCCGAAGTCCCCGTGGCCGTGGCCGCTGTGTGGGGTGGAGACACGGCCGGTCACGGCTGGACCGGGCATCGGGCTGCGGGCTCCCCGCCCTCGGCCGCGGGGCCGGGTCATGCCTGTGTTTCCTGGGCGTGTGCTCGGTCTTTCCATCGGAACACTCTGGCGTCAGGTCACTGGAATTTCCCCGGACCCCAGGCTGTGCCCTGAGGCGGAGGACTGCCCCGGCCGCTCCGCCCCGGCCTCGTGCCCCTCGGCGCCGTTTATGGTTCTTTCGCACCGGCTGGCCGTGAGGCTCCCCACTCCCGGCTGCAGGTCCCCCAGCACCCCAGGTCTCCTCCCCCCACCTCTGTGGCCACCGCCAGGAGCCCCTAGCCCTCCAGCTCCCACGGAGTGTGCAGGGCCCCGGGAGAGGATGGGGGAGGGGGGTGCGCTCCCTGGCCCGCTGCCAGCAGCCCCCCGGGGTGGAGGGGGTGGGGGTGGGGGTGCATGTCCCTGCGAGGCTGCAGCTTCTCCATGGCGCCCGTTTCCGGGCCGTGGTCCCAGTAGCACTCGGGCAGCACCCTCGTGGCGCTCACTGGCCATCCCTCCTCCCCGGCTGCCGCTGGGCCCGAGTGCAGGGTCCTGGTGAGCAGGCCTGGTCCTCCGGTGCCCGCTCTGGCCCGGCCAGCTCCTGGCAGACGGGCACATGGCAGTGCCCAGGGGGCACCATGGGGCCGGGCATGTCCACGGGGCTGGCGCCCCTCTCCCTGGCGTGGGCACCTCTCCTTCCATGCTGGAGCCCCGGCATATGAAAGGGGACCATGAGGGTCCCGCGGTGTGGCTCCTCTGAGGACTGAGTGAGCTAACACGTGGAAGCTACCGGAATGATGCCTGGCACGTGCGTGGGGCCTGCACAGGATGCGGTTCAGTGTGGCACCCCACCCCCCGGGCAGGGCAGGGCAGGGCTGACCGGCTAGCGGGAGCACCAGGGCTGCGTTCGGCGGCTCCGAGCGGCAGTCACTGTCTGCAGAGGCCTCCCCCGGGGCCCAGAGCTGCCGGGAGCTGCCAGGTTCCTGCCACAGATTGTGCTCTGGAAGCTTTTAGGCAGAGCAGACATCTCCTTTTAAAATGTCATTGTCTCCCTTCTCTTCAGGGAGGAGTTGGGGTGCAGAGCGCCCTGGGGGGAGCACTCGTCAGCTCGGAGCTGAGCTGCCTGCTGGGAGGGAGTGCGGGCAGCAGTCCCGCTGGTTCCGGGGTTTGGGTGCCCCTCCATGGCCCGGTCCCGTCGTGAGCCCATGGGCGCACCTGGAGCACGGCACCCGCGGGGGGAGGGGTGCTGGACCCCTCCTCTTCCTCACCCACCACCCGCCTGTCAGGAGGGCCCAGCTTCCCAGAGTGCAAAGGAGGCCGTTTCCATGGCAACGGGGTCCTGGGCGCCCCTGGGCAAGGCTGGTGTCAGCCGGAGCATCCTCCCAAGACCCCTCTGGGCCGTGGGTGGGATTTTGGCTCCAACGAGAACGAGTCTGTGAAAGCCCCGAGCTGCTGGAAGCCACCTAAAACCTGCAATTCCCCTCCGAGGGGCGTCTGGAGGTGTCAGCTCCGCTCACACTTTTCCTGATAAAAGCTCAGCCCGGCGGGTGGCTCAGCAGCTCAGCCGCATTCGGCTGCTCTCCCCACCCCCCTCCGTGCACCCAGGACACAGTGGGTGGCCCTGCCCAGCCCGCTCCCCTCCTCCCCAGGAGGACCCAGGGCACCCAGGGAGGAGGGAGGGCGGAGCAGGGCGTTCCCAGCGAGGGAGGCGAGTTAGCAAGCACACACTTCGCACTTTCCCGGCTGCTTCCCGCAGCCAGCCTGCTGGCGGGGCCCTCCCCTCACCGCGGCCTCTGGCCAGGCGCCCCCCGCAGGGGGGCAGCGGGATAGCTGGGAGGCACGAGAGCACCTTCCTGCTGTCCACAGCGGAGCCACACTGACCAGCTAACGGCGCACGCCGACGGTGGTTTGGGGCCTTTACGTCCAGCCCAGGCCGGCTGGGTCGGGGGGGGGGGGCACCCCAAAGGGAGGTGTGTGCTGGGCCTGAGTACGGCTCCGGGCTGCAGGCTCCACCCTCAGAGCTGCTCCCCCTGCGAGGCCCTGGTGCCCGGCGGCAGGGCATGCTCCCTGTCAGCCAAGCGGAGGGGGGAGAGTCCTTCCCCCATCCCCCCACCCACCCGGCTCTGCACGGCCTCCTGCTCCAGAGCCAGGTCTTCCTGTCAGGCTCCTCGGGACGGACATCCCTGCTCCCTGGCTCCCGTGAGGACTGAGCCCAGGTGACCTGGGTTCTCCACCAGCACCCGCCTGCTTTCTCACCCCCCTTCTCCCTGGTTCTCCATTCCGCCTCCCTGGTTCTCATCCAGCCTCCACCTGCTTCTCCCCAGCCCCGCCTCTGGGTTTGCCTCTGCTGTCCTCCACCTGGGCCCTCCTCGTCCCTTTGCCTGCAGCGTCCCCATCCTCAGAGCCGGTGCACCCGCCAGGTCCTGTCCGATGGGTCTCACCCCCACAGCGGCCTCCGGCCGCGATGGCAGATTCCTCCTCTGCAAAGACCAGGGCCTCTGCCCTGGCGGCATCGGTGTTGGTCACGGGTCTGTCCGTTGCAGGGACTGGGCAGCCCAGGGTCAGACCACCAGGGCAGGGCCAGTGCCGGTGCCCAGCTGACGCCTCAGCCTACGGGTCTCCTTGGCCCGGAGGCGGCCCGGGCTCTGTACTCCTCACTGCGCGTGCTCCGGAAGCAGCACCCCGCAGCCAGAGGCCTGCGCCTGGCTCGCCCCTGCGCCCCATTGGTCTGAGGATGCTGTCCCCTCAGCTCTGCCCAGAGGACGCTCCGCAGTCAGCCCGCAGATGGGGACCGGCTGTTCCCTCTTTAGAGGAAGCACTCTGTCCGGCTCTGCCCTGCTCACTGGCCTCACTGGCCTCCTGGAGGGGCTCCAAGGCCTCAGGGAGCCTCCGCTCTCGCCAGCCCAGGGGACTCTCCGGCTCCCTGCCCCCAGCCTGCAGGTTCCAGCCTCGAGGGCCCACAGCAGAGGGCCCCCTCCCTGCTCCGTGGATCTGCAGGAGCCACAGCCCAGTGCTCTCCCTCCCCTGAGCGCAGGGTGCTGGGGCCTCAGGACCAGGCCCCGCGGGTGGTCAGTAAATGCGAGCGCCGCTCCCTTCCCAGTCCCCACGCCAGCAGACCCTGGGATCCCCCGGGCTGTGACGGGGTGCAGGCCCCCTCAGGCTGCGCCAGCACCAGGCTGCCTCTCCGTGAGCTGGGGCCTGCGGCTGGCACGGGGCCGTGGCCCCTCTCCGGCTTTTGACGCGGGTGACACCATATTCACACTGAAGAACAGACATCGGTGCTCCCCGCCACTCCGGTCACTCGCTGCTGTGAGACCTGTTAGTCCCAGGGCTCGGCCGGAAAGTCCTGAATCCTGAGTCATTACAACAAATGAGCCCCCAGTTAACCAGCTCGTCTCGGGGAGGGGGGCCGGCAAGGAGCACCATCATTCCTGCCTCACTCAGCGGCCTCCCATCCACGGCCCCTAGCGCCTCGCCCAGAGCAGCCGCCTGGCCTGGCGGGACCGGCACCCGGCGCCTCTCACACAGAGAAGCCGTGGGCTCGGCTGTGAGCTGACCCTGTGCGGGACTTCCCCTGGACAGGGACACTCCAGTACATTCTTACCGCGCCTCTCAGAGGAAAGAAACAAACCAAGATTCTAGCTCACACGTCCGCTCTCCTGGTTCCCGCCCTCCAATTCACTCCAGCCGCCCGCCCGCTCCCTCGCTGGCTCCAGATGCGCTGCGTCCGCACCGCGGCCCTGCGACATGTTAGTGGTCTGCCTGCATGCGTATCCTGTTCCCGGATCCCAGAGAAAAAGCGGAACAGCAGATGCCAACACCGCGAACAGTGCTGGGAAGGGGTGACCTCTGAGGACCCACAGCCTGCAGCAGGGGATCTGAACATCTCGGCGGCGACCCTGGAAGATGGGGCCACGCTCGGCATTCCTGAGCCGGAGCCGGCAGGCTCACTCCAGAGGCAGAGGCCCAGGCCCGGCTCCGGGGCGAGGGGCCAGGCGTCGGCACTCAGCGTGTCTGTGCTCAGAGTACGCGGCCTGGCGGTGGCTCCGTGTTGGCGCGTCGGCCGAGCACCAAAAGGCTGCAGGCTCCACCTGGTCAGGGCGCAGGAGACACCAGATCATGCCTTTCTCTCATCAACGGTCTCTCTCCCCCCTCCTCTCTCTAAAAATCAGTAAAAACATGCCCTGGGGTGAGGATCCATCCATCATCCATCCACTTACCCCTCCATCCATCCATCCATCCATCCATTGAACAAATAGCCCTTGAACTTCCCCTGCGGCCAGGGCTGCCAGTGCTCTGAGGAAAGGGGAGGAGCCAGCCTGGCAGGCCCCGCCCCTGGAGCTGACTTTGGGGGCGGGGCGGGCAGGCAGGGACCTGAAGGTGTCCAGGTGGGCCTTCGCCACCTGGCGGCGGGCGTCTCTGTGCTCGTCCCTCTTCCCAGAGTGAAGGGCGCCCGGACCCCATGAACCCGGGGCTGAGCCTGAGCCCATGGGCAGAAGGGCCTGCTTTCCCCGGGCCCAGGGCCGGCCCGGGCCCAGCACCATGGACAGCGCCAACGGCACTGCCAGCGCCCTGTCCACACTGAGTGATGGCAAATGACTTCCACCCAGTGCGGCCCTGACCTCAGTCTCTGGATTCTGCTCTCACATGGGTCGCCCTGAAGTGGGCTCCTGGCTGGCCCCGCGCCAGGGCTGCTGGGCCGCTTTTGGGGAGATGTAACCCCATGTCACCAGGGGGGAGCGGGGAGACCGTGAAGCTCTCCTGAGGGGGCACTGCCGCCCAGGAGCCAGCTCTGGGGCCTGGCAGACCCACCACCTCCGCCCTGGGACCCGGCATGCTCCTCGCCAACCGGCTCCCGTGTAACACGGCGGGGCCATCGGCAGCCCCACGGCGAGCCTCAGCCTGCAGGCCTACCTCCCGCCGCCGCCCCCGCCCCCGCCCCCTCCAGACCGCAAGGCCACAGCGGGCGTCTGGACCCCCTGTGCTCCCGCTCACAGCGTGCTGGGGGCACTCGATGGAGGGGAGCCCCCCAAACGTGACCTTCCGGTGCCCGCGGCGGGGAGACAGGCCCCTCCTGCCCGGCCTCCGGGCGCTCTCCAGGAGCAGCAGGGAGGCAGGGCCGGTGGCCTGGACACCCCGCCTCTGGGGCCAGGTTCCCGGGAGGGCAGCGGAGCCGGGCGGGGGACCGTGGAGGGTCAGGTGACGGCAGCCCCTGCGGCCACTCGGGTTCCGGGTGTGCGGGCGCCCCGGCCCGGCTCCGGGTGAGGGCGCCAGCCCCTGGGTTGGCTCCGTTCCTGGGTGCCCGCACTGGCCTGGGCACAGCTCTGATACCCGGGGGGGGGGCTGTGCCAGCACAGGGTCGGTGCATAGTTACGGGCAGTGACGGGCGGCGCTCAGTCTCCCTCCAGAAGCCCCGCACAGAGCGCCCCCTGCAGGACTGGCTCCTCCTCCGCCGCGGCCACGTGCCTCCCTGGCGGCTGGCCTGAGCGCAAGGCGGGCGAGGTGCCTCCTCCACGCTGGCCACCGCCACCGGCTCCCCACCCTCCCTGTCCGCGCTCCCCGCCAGGACGCCTCCCGGCTGGCCCCCGGGCCGTGGTCCTGGTCCCGCTCACCGGCCACCCCTCCTCCCCAGCTGTGGCCTGGCCCAGGCGCAGGGTCCCGGTGAGCAGGCCTGGTCCTCCCGGTGCCCACTCTGGCCCGGCCAGCTCCTGGCGGATGGGCACATGGCAGTGCCCGGGGGCACCATGGGGCCGGGCAGGCCCACGGGGCTGGCGCCCCGCTCCCTGGCGTGGGCACCTCTCCCTCCTGCCGGGGCCCTGCCGGGAGGGTCCCGCAGCACGGCTCCTCAGGATTGGTGAGCTAACACGTGGAAGCTTCCGGAATAATGTCTGGCACGTTCGAGGCCCCACAAGTGAAGGGTTTGGTCTCATGCTTGCACCCTGACAGTAATTGTGTTCTGTGGACCCTGGGGACCAAGTGGGGGACCCCCCCAATCTGGGAGGCACAAACCTGCTGGCATCACATGGGGCTCGGTCCGGCCTGTCTGAGGGGCAGCCCTCTCCTGAGCGAGGCTGGCCCCCCTCTCTCTCTCACGTTTTTATTGATTTGAGCCTACAACCCAGCAGGCATGTGCTCTTGACTGGAATCGAACCCAGGACACCTCAGTCTGCAGGCCGGTGCTCCATCCACTGAGCCACACGGGCCAGGGCCCTCACACGGAAGAGGTGGGGAGGACCAGGGCGGCAGGGGGCGGGAGGGGGCGGGAGGGGCAGCCCACTGAGGGCTCTGAGATGCTGCGGGCGGAGTGCTCGGACCTGGCCCCAGGGTACGGGGACCCCCCGGCACCAGGGCAGCCCAGCTGTTTGGTTTGCGGCCCCCCCCCCCCCGCACACTGGGCCTGGAGCAGCAGGGACCCCGCCGTCTGTGGGTCCCCTGACCCTCCACCCTGCACCCTGTCCTGCACCCTGGGCTGCTGCTCCTGGCTTCTCGGGCGCGGGTTCGAGGTTTGCTGTGTAAATAAGAGAATAAATCACTGAGATGCCGTCTTATTTCCTCTGTGAAACTCGGGGGGACGGGGGGTCCCCCTGTCTTCCTGCTCAGCTGCCAGGCTGATGGCTCCAGCCTCACTGTGGCCCCACTGACAGCCAGGACTTCAGACTTTCCTGCAGAATGTGGGGTGTCCGCTCTCCCCTTTTCCTCCGCACCCCGCGGTGGTGCCATGGTCACCCTGTTCCCGAGTCCAGAGCAGTGAGCCCTCCAAGGTCACACAGCAGGAGCTCCCCCCCCACCCCATCCTCCCATCCTCCCAGCCCCGGGGCGGCTCAGACACCGTGGGGAGTCAGCAGGGCAGTTAGCACCGCTAGGAAGGCCATTACCACACCCCAGGGTGAGGGACAGGCGACTAGAAATTCAGGTCAAGGCAGCTGGGACTGCCGGGCCACCTCCCTCTACCCCCTCCTCCTGCACACCTGCTCTGGTGGCTAGTCTGGGGCAGACCTTCAGCTCTCCCCCCACACCCCCTGCTGGGGCTGTCCCCCTTGCCCAGGTTCCTGGGGAGCAACACAGATGTCACTGTTCCCCTGAGGAGAGGAAGCCAGTGCGTGCCCCCCTTCCCCCCTCTCCCCCCCTTTCCTGCCCCCGCCCCTCCCTGCCCGGCCCCTCCCAGCCCCTCTGGCCCCCTCCCTCCCCCTCCCTGCCCCCGCCCCTCACAGCGGGGCCGGCGCAGATCCAGCCAAGCCTCCTGCACTCCCTCGGGGCCATCAGCACAAGCAGCATTATTGGGGTGCACTGTGTGGGGTACACACTGTGGGGGGCACTGTGTGGGGGTACAGCCTGGTTCCCAACTGCGGGTCAGTCACCTGGTAGTGAACAGGTCCCTCCCAGGCCCCCGGGAGGCGTGGCCCGGCCCGTGGTTCCCACACAGCACCCCCCACCCGGGGCTGGGCACAGAGGACGCCCCGGGGGCCCGTGGCAGCAGCTGGCCCACCAGCAGCCCGGCTCCTCCCCTCAGGCCCCCCTCCCTCAGGCCCCCCTTCCCCTCAGGCCCCCCTTCTACTCAGGCCCCCCTCTCCCTCAGGCCCCCCTCCCTCAGGCCCCCCTTCTACTCAGGCCCCCCCTCCCTCAGGCCCCCCCTTCCCCTCAGAGCCCCCCTCCCCTCAGGCCCCCCTTCCCCTCAGGCCGCCCCTCCCCTCAGGCCCCCCGTCCCCTCAGGCCCCCCCTCCCTCAGGCCCCCCTTCCCCTCAGGCCCACCTCCCCTCAGGCCCCCCCTTCCCCTCAGGCCCCCCTTCCCCTCCGGCCCCCCTTCCCATCAGGCCCCCCTCCCCTCAGGCCCCCCTCCCTCAGGCCCCCCGTCCCCTCAGGCCCCCCCTCCCCTCAGGCCCCCCTTTCCCTCAGGCCCCCCTCCCCTCAGGCCCCCCTTTCCCTCAAGCCCCCCTTCTCCTCAGGCCCCCCTCCCTCAGGCCCCCCCTCCCTCAGGCCCCCCTCTCTCAGGCCCCCCTCCCTCAGGCCCCCCTCCCCTCAGGCCCCCCTCCCTCAGGCCCCCTCCCTCCGGGCTCCGCCCCCTGCCGGCTGATGGGCTGATCGGAGGTGCACCACGCGGTGCGGACAGGGCTGCTCAGACCTGGGTATCGATCGGCCTGGAGTGATCGATGGACAAGTGAGCCGTTCGGAGGATCGACCTCTGGTTTTGCCCTTGAACGTGTGACAGGCGTGACGGGAGCCGGGACCTCCCGAGGGCCGTGGTGGAGGGGGCGCCCAGCTGGGTCCCAGGAGCAGGGGGCAGGGGCGGGAGGCAGCGGTGCCTGGAGGGGTGGCGTGTCCCCCCTGAGCGGAGCCCGTGGTCCTCTGTCCCTCCTGGCTGGTCCATTAGACAGACAGACAGACGGACAGTATTCCCACCCCGAGGAGAGCCTGACTCCGTACGGAGGAGAGCTGAGCCCAAGAGCCACCCGGTCCGGCGGAGGCACCTGCCAGGCCTTCCTTCCTGCCCCTCGGCTCCTGGGCAAGTCAGCAGATGCCCCCTCCACCTCCACCACCACCACCACCACCACCACCACACCGCTCTCCCCTCACCCCCCCAGGCTCTGTTTCGGGAGGAGGGGAGCAGGAGCACTGCCGGAACAATCCCTGCTCGGGCCTGAGAGCGGGGCAGCGGGGAGGGGGGTTTTGGGGGGTCTGCGGGCGGGAGCCCCGGTGAGCCGGGCGGGGCCGGTCCCAGCTGCGGCCGGAGCTGAGGAAACAGCACCGATAGCACCGCAGCGACACCTGCCTGTGTCAGCGCCCCCCGTGCCTCCCTCGGGGCGAGGGGGGAGCCCCCACCGCCCTCCTCGCAGTGCCCGGCAGCTCCTCTGAGCCACAGGCCGTGTTCCGGCGGCTCCCGCCCGCAGCCACGCCCAGGACAGCCGGCACCGGAGCCGCGGCCACCCTCACGCCCCTCGCCCCTCCGCTCCCTCCGGACCCACGTGGACCTGCGCTCGGTCGGGGCCTGGACCGCTCTCCGTCCTGGCGAGGGGGGAGAAGGGGTAGGCGGAGAGGCCCCTTGGCATGCACACGGATGACCTTTACATTAATGTCAGCCGAACTCAAGGCGCAGGCAGAGCCATGCCCTGGGAATGGTCTCCCAGAACGTGGGAGACTGTGATCAGTGCGGATCTCTTATCCCTATCCCCGTGCTGGGAATGAGGAGCGGATAGGACCTTGACTACCCAGGTCTTGATGTGCTAAGTCCCAGGAATGCGGGAATGACTGGGACCTGGGCACCCAAACTCCTTGGACCTTTACCCCCTCAGATCAATAAACGCGCCATGCTGTCTGTGGCGGGTGTGACTGCCCCTCCATCAGAGTGACAGCCTCCACCCGGCCCCCAGCTTCTGGACCTCTGTCTGCCTCTTGTCTCTCTTTCTTCCTTCCTTCCTTCCTTCCTTCCTTCCTTCCTTCCTTCCTTCCTTCCTTTCTTTCTTTCTTTCTTTCTTTCTTTCATTTCTCAATGCCCAGCTCCTCCGCTCAGGAGCCTGCCCTCCTCCCTCTCCGTGCGGGACGCGGAAGAAGAAGCACCCACCGCAGGTGGGAGAGGCCGGGAGACGGGTGCTGGTCTGAGCTGCGGGTGGACGGGCTGGGGAGGGGGAGGGCGAGGCCACAGAGAAGGTGCAGGAGCCGGAGCCGAGGGGCACATGGGGCCAGGGCCCAGGAGGACACCCCAGGGGAGAAGGGCAGCCTCACGGCTCAGTGGGCGTCGGAGAGCCAGGCTCAGGGAGCTAGGCCTTAGGCCCCGGGGTCCCAGGGCATTCGGAGGGCCCGGCCGCCAGCCCTGTAGCCCCCCAGCCTGGGGTGACCACGCCCACAGACACCTGGGCCCTTGGACGTTCACTGCGCCTCAGGCAGGCGGGAGCCCCCTCCGCCAGGAGAGGAGGCGGAGGCCCGGGCGGGGGGCGGGCCCCTCACGGGACCCCCTGCAGAGGCAGCAGCAGAGGGCCCCGGAGCTGGGGAGACAGACAAACATCGAGGACGAGGCCTGGGTCCCTCTGACCAGCGAGACCCCTGGGGGTGGGGACAGGGCTCTGGCCTCTCCCCGGACCTGGTCCCCCGGCTCCCAGGCAGCCCCCCCTCCCAGGACAGCTCCCAGGGTGACCCACTTTCTCCCAAAGCCGGGATGCGCCTCGAGGCATTTTCCACCTCCGGCCGCTCCCTGACACCCCGCTTCCTGCCCCATCAGCAGACTGCAAACCACAGGCCTCTTCAACTTCTTCGAAAAACAGATGGAAAAATTACTTTCCCCAGAATTACCTTCTCCCAGTGAGGCCTGGCCACCAGGCCCGCCTCGTGGGGCCTGAGAGCAGGTCCCTGGCCCAGGAACCGAGGACCCCAGGGAGGGGAATGAGTGGGGACCAGCAGAGGGTCATGGGGGCCAGCGAGGGCCGTGGGGGCCAGCGGGGGGCCGTGGGGGCCAGTGGGGTCATGAGGGCCAGCAAGAGGGACCATGTGCCAGGTTCCCCGTGTGGTGGCGTGTGTCTGCTCCTCCATGTGGTGGCGTGTCTGCTCCTCCATGTGGTGGCATGTGTCAGTTCCTCCATGTGGTGGCATGTGCCAGCTCCTCCATGTGTGGCGTGTGTCAGTTCCTCCATGTGGTGGCGTGTGTCTGCTCCTCCATGTGTGGCGTGTGTCAGTTCCTCCATGTGGTGGCGTGTGCCAGCTCCTCCATGTGTGGCGTGTGTCAGTTCCTCCATGTGGTGGCGTGTGTCTGCTCCTCCATGTGTGGCGTGTGTCAGTTCCTCCATGTGTGGCGTGTGTCTGCTCCTCCATGTGGTGGCGTGTCTGCTCCTCCATGTGGTGGCGTGTGTCTGCTCCTCCATGTGGTGGCGTGTCTGCTCCTCCATGTGTGGTGTGTGCCAGGTTCCCTGTGTGGTGGCCTGTGTCTGCTCCGTCCTTTGCAGGGCTGAGTTCTAGTCCTCAGCCCAGCGGCATGCGGGCACCCGTCCACTCCGATGCCCACGAGGGCTCCTGCGTGGTTCCCGCTGGGCGGCTGGAGTGACCGCGTGGCCGGGTTAAGCCGCTGTGAGGGCTGCGTGTCTGCTGTGACCAGCACCAGCTCAGTGACCGGCAGCCCCGAGGCCTCTCCTTGGCGTGTGGACACGTCCTCCGTGCCCGTGCGTGGTCGTCCCTCTGTCTGTGCCTCATGGGTCTGCAGGGACCTTGCTATCGGACAGCCCCCCGGACTGTGTGCCCCTCACCCCTCCTCAGAGACCTGCCCCCCTGCAGCCACATGCTGAGGGGCTGGGCTGGGCTTCCCACAGGAGCCTGGGGACAAGGTCAGCCAGCACTGATGTCGTCAGTGCTGAGGGCTCCGACCAGGGGTGGGATTCCTGCAATGCGGCTTTTAAAGACGAATGTGTCCGCACTCGCTCATCTGGGGGACAGGACGGTCCCGGGGGAAGATGGGGGGGGGCGGGACAGGGTCGAGCTGGCTAGGGGGGGAATAGGCTGGGTGGGGGACAGGCTAAGGGGGGCAGGTTCGGGGGGCAACCTAGGGGGCAGCCTTGGGGGCAGGCTGGGTGTGCTCGTGGGTAAGCTGGGGGGGGACAGGCTGGGGGGTCAGCTGGGGGGATCAGCCTGGGGGCAGCCTTGGGGGGCAGGTTGGGTGTCGGGGGAAAGCCTGGCGAGGCTCCTGGCAGCCTCTGGTCACCACACGCCTGCGCTCTGAGTGCCACTGCTCAGCACGCGTGTGGACACGGTTCTCTGCTCTGCTGACCCCGCTGCAGGGGTCACTGGTGGGGGGGGCCTCCTGTCAGGGCACCAGGCGCGGGGCCATTCGCACCCCGAACCCCAGCCCAGAGCTCAGTAAGGGGAACCGGGTGCTGAGCGGCCCCCATGAAAGGACAGAAACAGGCAGACCCCCTCCCCCTCGTCTGGGCTCCCGGGGTGACATGTCTCGTGGCACAGGAGCGGCTTCGCAGCCCGCACGTCCTCAGCGCCCACTTTCCGGCCCCCGTTCTGGGGGCCTGGCCCCAGCGCAGGTGCGAGGGGCTGGGGCCGGCGGGTGGGAGGGGCTGGGGCCGGCGGGTGCGGGGGGCTGGGGCCGGCGGGGGGGGGGAGGCTGGGGCCGGCGGGTGGGAGGGGCTGGGCCGGCGGGTGGGAGGGGCTGGGGCCAGAGGGGGGGGGGCAGTCAGGGACTGGGGTCCCGGCAGAGCCTCTTGGTGACAGTGCAGCCGGGCGGCGGCCCCCGCCGGGGCAGGGCCCAGCTCGCCGCACTCGGGGACGGAGCCGAGCCGCCTCGGGAGGCCGGGCCAGGGGTGCTGCTGGCCCCGGAGCAGGGACCCGGGGGTGGACCCCCACCGGGGCCCCAGGCGGTCCCTCGTCAGCCGGGCAGCGGGCGGGGCGGAGGGTCCCCATGGGACCAGCGTTCTCAGGGCGCCTCAGCTGGTGGCCCGGCCTTTGTGAACGGGGAGCTGAGGCTCTGCTGAGGGGCGCCCCCAGAGTCACATCTCCCCACCCAGACCGCGCACGGGGACCCCAGCCCCGGGAGGCCCGGGCGGAGCCTGGGGGCCAGGCCGGCGCAGGCTCAGCCTAGAAGCGGACACCCTGCCCGCTGCTGTGGCCTCGGCCGGCGCCTGACCCCCCGGGCCTCTGGCCACCAGCCTCCCTCCCCCGGGGCCGCTCCGGGCTCCCTCAGGAGGGGGCATCTGCCAAGGCTGCACGCCCAGACTCTCCTGTTCCCATGGCAACCGGACTGCGCGCAGCCGGGAGGGCCTGGCTCCAGGCAGGCCTGGGCGTGGGGGAGGGGCTGAGCCTGTCCCTCCTTCGCCAACCGAGGGGGGCCCAGGGCTGGGCTCCCGCAGGCGGGAAGGGGCGCCCCGAGCTGACCCCACGGCGGCTTCCTCCTCCCCGGCCCCAGGGAGGGACCGTCCTGGTGTCCACGGGCAGGAGGGCGGCCCAGCGGGCAGCATCCCTGACCCCTGACCCCGTGACCCAGTGCGGCCTGTCTCCCTGGCCGCCCGGAGAGCGCCTCCCGGGAGAGCTGGCAGAGCTGGTGCC